>NC_086319.1:28760584-29060584 GCF_036172605.1 Pelobates fuscus | reverse complement strand
AGTAGTCAAGGAGAGAAAGGGCCGTGGAATGGACCAACACCTTAGTCGCATCTGGCGTTAAGTAGGGGCAGATGTGCGCAATGTTCTTGAGATGGAAGCGACAGGATTTGGCGATAGATTGAACACGAGGCTTGAAGGAGAGGTCGGAGTCAAAGAACACCTAGGCAGTGAGCCTGCGTGGTGGAGCTGATGGTAGCACCATTGACTTGGAGGGAGACAGATACAGGAGTAGCAACACTTGAGGGAGGAAAGACCAGAATATCAGTTTTGGTCAAGTTGAGTTTAAGGAAGTGGGCAGCCATCCAGTTAAAAATAGCAGAGAGGCAGTCAGAGACACTAGTCAAGAGGGACAGGGAGAGATCAGGAGAGTGTAACGGGAATATACCCCAACACGCAGGATCCAGCTAAACAGAAGACAACACAGAGGGAAGATACGTCTACCGGTCCTTAGAGTGGCCGGACTCGACGTATATAGGAGAAGTACATAGTCAGGAACAATCCGAGGTCAAGGGCACAAAGAGACAGCATAAACTAGGACTAGCCGGGGTCTGGTACACAGTAAACAGCAAGCCGGCAAACAGAACAGATAAGGATAAAGAGTAAACGAAGTCAGAATACAAAGCCAAGGTCAAATACGAAGGAACACAACTGAACACCACAAGCGCTAAAGGGAACTGTAGCAGAAACCACGATAGGGCAAGGAACTAAGGGAAAGAGGTAAGTATAAATAGCCAAACATCTATTATGATTGGTCCCTGTCATATCCACACCCCCAAAAGGTAATTGTATGGGGAGTGTGGCATGACAGGGACCAATGGGAGACCTTTTCTAATTTAGGCTCCCACTGTCCCTTTAAGAGCGCGCCCGAGACTCGCGGCACACTCTTGGAGTCAGGCGGGACACGTGACCGCTTCTCGCGGTCACTGCCCGCCCTCCAGTTCCAGCCGTCAGATGAGCCGCGTGCAGCTCGTGCAGCTCGTGCAGCAGCTGAGCCGCGCGCGGCTTGAATAGAGGACCCCGGCCGGCACCCAGAAGGGTAAGTACCGCTACAGAGAGGACAGGTAGATTTGTGTCATCCGCATATAAATGATATTGAAAGCCAAAGGAGCTAACGTGTTTACTAAGGGAGGCAGTATAGATAGAGAACAGTAGGGAACCAAGGACCGAACCTTGGGGGACACCTTCTGAGAGGAGTTGGGGAGAAGAAGCAGAGCCAGAGAAAAGAAACACGGAAAGAGCGCAGGGAGAGGTAGGAGCACCAGGAGAGAGCAATATCTTGTAGACCGATATTGCAGAGGGTGAGAAGAAGCTGTTGATGATCGACAGAGTCACAAGCCACAGACAGGTCAAGGAGAATTAGGATAGAGTAGTGACCATGAGATTATGCAGCGAGTAGATCATTGGATACTTCGGTCATTGCCGTTTACACAGAGTGCTTAGCGCGGAAACCAGAATGAAGCGGGTCTAGCAGAGAGTTGGACTCAAGGAAGTCTGTCGATCTTGCATACACAACTCTTTCAAGGATCTTGGATGCAAAAGGCAGTAGTGAGATAGGATAGTAGTTGGATGGGGAGTTAGGGTCAAGGTTGGGCTTCTTTAGAATTGGTGTTATAGTTGCATGTTTGAAGGGCGATGGAAATATGCCAGAGGAGAAAGAGAGATTGAGAATTTTAGTGAGAGGTTGAGAAAGAGAAGAAGACAGAGTACAGATGAGATGCAAGGGAATTGGATCTAGGGAGCAGGTGGTGGGGCGGGAGGACTGGAGCTGATCAGAAACCTCTTCTGCTGTAGCGGGTGCGAATGAACATAGAACAGCAGAGGGAGTGAGGTTAGGGAAGTATTGTAAGGGGAAGAAGAAAGATGAGAGATCTCTTCCCTGATTGTAGAGATCTTGTCAGTGAAGTGAGTTGTAAAGTCTGAGGCTGTCAAGTTAGTAGGTAGAGGAGAAACAATAGGGCGAAGAAGAGAGTTAAATGTGTGAAATAGTAATTTGGGTTCTCAGGAGAGTGTGGTTATGAGGGTATTGAAGTAATTTACTTTTGCAGAGCCAAGCTGTAAAAGCGCAGCATAAATTTATAGTGGAGAAAGTCAGACGCACAGTGAGACTTTCTCCAACAGCGTTCAGCGGTTCTGGAGCATTTTTGGAGGTATCAAGTCAGCATGGTAAAGCTTCACCAATATTAGTAATCAGCACACTGGAAGCATAGTTGACTTTTTCCAGTTCGACCATTTTTTGAAATTCACTTTGTTAACATTGCCGTCATCTATCGTCCCCCTGGTTCCCCTCTCCTCTTCCTTGACCACTTTGCTGCCTGGCTACCCTACTTCCTCTCTTCCAACATTCCATCCCTAATTCTTGGAGACTTCAATATTCCCATTAACCCACCTTTAACCCCAGCAGCCTCTAAACTACTTTCAATTACTTCCTCCCTTGGACTATTGCAGTGGGCTAATTCTCCCACTCATGTAGCTGGCAATACCCTCGACCTTATTTTCTCCTATTCATGTACATTATCTAACATCTGCAATACTCCATTTCCTCTCTCTGATCACCACCTCTTATCGTTTGCTCTCAATTACCCCCTCACCCAACAACCTCAGCCTAACCCCCCTCAGCTCAGGAGGAACCTTAACTCTATTGACCTCCAGCAGCTGTCGGCTGACATTGATTCACAACTGCTATCCATCCCTTCCCTCTCCTGTCCCTCACTGGCCATCTCCACATATAACACTACCCTCACATCTGCCTTGAACACTGCAGCCCCACTCCAAACATGCACCACGAGGAGAACACGACCCCAACCTTGGCATAATAAATCAACACGCTATCTGCAGAGTTGCTCCCGCTGTGCTGAACGCTCCTGGAGGAAGTCCCGCACCCAGGCAGACTATCTTCATTATAGATTCATGTTGCTTTCGTACAGCGCAGCCCTTGCCCTCGCCAAACAGTCCTACTTTTCCTCTCTCATTAGTTCATGCTCCCGCAATCCCAGACGTCTCTTTGACACCTTTAATTCCCTTCTCCGCCCTGCTGTGGCCACCCCCCAAACTAACCTTACAGCTGATAGCTTTGCATATTACTTTACTGACAAGATTGAACAGCTAAGGAAACAATTCTCCCCTCCTTGCCGTTCTCTTTCTCAACCACACATAAATCATGCTTTCCCTACCCTTCAGACTTTCTCCCCAGCTACTGAACAAGAGGTGGCTGCACTTCTCCATTCCTCTCGCCCCACCACTTGCCCACTTGATCCTGTCCCATCTCACCTCATCAGATCTCTCTCCCCTTGTCTTGTGCCTATCCTAACACACATTTTTAACTGCTCTCTCTCTTCTGGCACTGTTCCTGCTGACCTTAAACATGCCACTGTAATACCTATCCTGAAAAAACCATCTCTTGACCCGTCCTTCCCCTCGAACTATCGTCCCATATCCCTGCTCCCTTACTCATCAAAGCTTTTGGAAAGACTTGTCTTTACCCGTGTGTTTCACTTCCTTAATTCCAACTCTCTCCTTGACCCTCTTCAGTCTGGCTTCCGCCCTCTCCACTCTACTGAGACCGCTCTTATCAGAGTGACTAATGACCTAATCTCCGCTAAATCCAAAGGTCACTACTCCATATTAATTCTCCTTGACCTCTCTGCTGCCTTTGACACAGTTGATCATTCTCTCTTCCTTCAAACTCTTCAATCACTCGGTCTCTGTGACTCTGTCCTCTCTTGGTTTTCCTCCTATCTCTCCCAACGCTCATTTAGTGTCTCCTTTTCCAAGGATACCTCCTCCCCTCGCCCTGTCTCGGTTGGAGTTCCCCAAGGCTCTGTCCTTGGTCCCCTTCTATTTTCTCTTTATACTGCCTCTCTTGGAAAACTTTTTGCCTCTTTTGGATTCAACTACCACCTGTACGCCGATGACACTCAGATATACCTCTCCTCACCGGACCTCTCCCCAGCCGTCCTGCAACGTGTCACTGCTTGCCTCTCTTCCATCTCTGACTGGATGTCGTCACGCTTTCTCAAACTTAACCTCTCTAAAACTGAACTCCTTGTCTTTCCTCCTCCTAATACTGATCCTCCTCTCTCACTCTCCCTTCAAGTCAGTGATATCCACATAAGTCCATCCCTACAAGCGCGCTGTCTTGGCGTCATACTTGACTCTGGTCTCACCTTTGAGTCTCACATCCAGTTTGTTGCCAAGTCCTGTAGGTTCCAACTCAAAAACATAGCCCGCATCCGCCCCTTTCTTAAGCAAGATGCTACCAAGGAGCTTGTCCATGCTCTAGTAATTTCCCGCATGGATTACTGTAACCCTCTCCTGATTGGTCTCCCCAAAAGCCGTACTGCCCCGCTACAGTCTGTAATGAATGCTGCAGCTAGACTGATTTTCCTATCCAGTCAGTCCTCTCACACCTCGCCCCTCTGCCAGTCCTTACATTGGCTCCCTGTATCCTATAGGAGTCAATTCAAAGTGCTAACCCATACATTTAAAGCACTGAACAATTCCAGCCCCTCTTATATCTCTTCACTGATCCAGAGGTATGCCCCTCCTCGTACCCTCCGCTCTGCCCGCGACCACCTCCTGACCGCTGCTCGCACCCGTACGGCCAACTCACGCTTGCAGGACTTCTCACGGGCGGCTCCTCTCCTATGGAATAACTTGCCTACTGCCATCAGACTCTCCCCTAGTCTTCAATCATTTAAGAAGGGCCTTAAATCCCATCTCTTCAGGAAAGCGTATGGCCTCCCAGAGTAATCTCTCCCTTACATACCTGTCCCTATGGGATAGTGCTTTGCTCTCTCCTCCAGCTCTGCTTCACTCCTACTTGATATTTCCTATCCTAATGTTTCTAATACCCCACTTCCTATAGACTGTAAGCTCATTTGAGCAGGGTCCTCTTCAACCTATTATTCCTGTAAGTTTTCTTGTAATTGTCTTATTTATTGTTACATCCCCCCCCTCTCAAAATATTGTAAAGCGCTACGGAATCTGTTGGCGCTATATAAATGGCAATAATAATAATAATAATAATAATAACAAGTTTAGCTTAATGAAGCAGTTTTGGTGTATAGATTATTCCCTTGCAGTCTTATTTTAGTTTTCTCTGCCATTTAGGAGTTAAATCACTTTGTTTATGCAGTCCTAGTCACACCTCCCTGCATGTGACTTGCACCGCCTTCCTAAACACTTCCTATAAAGTGAGATCTATTTTTTAAACTTCACTTATTGCATTCTGTTTAATTTATAATTATTTATTTCTTGCTCTGTTAATAACCTTCCAGATCCTGTATGAGCCCTACTGTGTGTGATAAAAGTTCAATTTACAGAGCAGGAGGTACGAACTTCTAATGTAAGTTAACATCTGATTTAAAATTAAACAATTTTTTTTCATAGAAAAACAAGTTACCTGCGCTCTCTGCTTAATCCCTATATATTTTTAAACAAATGGAGGTTTTTTAGTTACCTCCAATGGCCATGAGAGGATGAGTCCACTTGCCAACGTCAAGGCAGACCCCCCTAGGTGGGTCCTAACGCTAACCATTCACCTTGCTTCCTTGAGCCTGTGGCAAAAATCTCTACTGAGACAGAAGTACGTTATTAACCCTTAATAGGGAACACATGGGATGGGTGGCTGCATTGTAACAAGGCTGAGTGATACAAAAAATGGATAAAAATGCAGAAAGATGAGTCCTGCGCTCACTCCCATCACTGGGCGGCTGCAAATGACTATAGTACACATCAGCCCCAATATATAGTAAAAACCAAAGAAAAACAAGTTACCTGCGCTCTCTCCTTAATCCCTTAAACAAATGGAGGTTTTTTAGTTACCTCCAATGGCCATAAGAGGTTGAGCCCACCTGCCAACATCGCCGACCAGTGATGGGAGTGAGCGCAGGACTTATCTTTCTGCATTTGTATCCATTTTTTTTCATGTAAGCTGTGTGAGTCGGTGTGGCTAAGACTACATGGACAGAAACAAAAGTGAACAAAAGTTTAACTCATAAATGGCAGAGAATAGAGCAGTGAGACTACAGGGCCGAGATTTATACACCAAAACTGCTTCATCAAGCTAAAGTTGTTTTGATACCTTTAATATCCCTTTAAGCTTGCTTTTTATACACTTGTATTTTTAAGCTAACCTATTCTTTATCTGGGCATTTTAATAGTGCTTTCCTATTCCTTGTATTTTTATTATTTTGTTTAAAGGGACACTATAGTCACACAGACCACTTCTGCTCAATGAAGTGGTCTGGGTGCCAGGTCCCCTAGGGTTTAACCCTTCAGATGTAAACATAGCAGTTTCAGAGAAACTGCTATGTTTACAATGCAGGGTTAATCCAACCTCTAGTGGCTGTCTTCCTGACAGCCGCTAGAGGCGCTTCTGCGACGCTGGATGCAAAATTTGCATCCATCCTGCAGAACGTCCATAGGAAAGCATTGAGAAATGCTTTCCTATGGACTGTTTGAATGCACGCACGGCACTTGCCGCACATGCGCATTTGGCTCCACTCGGGAGCTGACGTCGGGGGGAGAGGAGAGGTCACCAGCGCAGAGAGAGCCCGGCGCTGGATTAAAGTAAGTAACTGAAGTGGTTTTAACCTCTTCAGTTCCAAGGGAGGGGAACCTGAGGGTGAGGGGGTCCTAAGGACACTATAGTGATCTTTTAAATGGCGCTACATACACTGATTAGCCACAACATTAAAACCACTGTCAGGGACGGGGGCAGAGCCTAACTGCCAAGCTGACTGGATGCATCTTGAGAGAACTCTGAATGAAACTAGCAAAACTTACCTTTTATAACAACATACCGCAAATCTCAATCATCCACAGCTTGCAGTCTTACAGCACAATTGCAAGCTCCAGCATATCTAAGTTTGAAGCAGCACTGCTCATGTTTGGTGATTTCTGATCTCAGTTGTGGCCTACTCAACGTGGGTGAGAGGGAGGTGGTCAATATCTCTGCCCTTAGATTCACTGCCATCTGCAGAGTCCACCTGTATATACACTATCCCCCCTCTTGCAAGTTAGGGTAATCTCAGCATTAATTACTGGTGCTGTAGTGCCCAGGGGCATATTTTATTGAACGAGTGTCTCATTTAGCATGGCGGAGACCATCTGCCTCCTAGGCAGAGACCAGTAGTCTCACGTTTTTACCAAGCTGGACCAGCTATTTGAAGATTTCTGGGCTAAGCCCCATCGTCGACAACATACCCTTATGCCAAGACAATGGATACCTTCTCCTCCTGCAAAACCAGCACCAGTCGTCTTTTCTGAGCACCCTATAAGGGATATCCACTTGAGGGCAGGAATGCCTATTTCTAAGCTGTCCTGGATGTTGCAAAAATCGATGCTCCAGCTGAAGTTGGGAGCTAAACCATCACACCACACCTACATGGGCCTACCATGGGCAATCAGAACCTTGAGGTTCCAGCAGCTGCCACAATGGCAAATGAACCTCTTCCAATATCTTTGTCTTACTGGACAGTCAAGTACATATGGGCCTATGATTAGTAGATGTCTCACTAACGAGCGAGGATACAATAGGCATCAGGTGAACGGTCAGTTCTTGAATTTCATGTGTTGGAAGCTGGAAAAATGGGTAAGTGAAAAAATGTGAGTGATTTTGAAAAGGACCAAATAGTGATGGCTGGACAACTGGGTCAGACAATCTCCAGATCTTGTGGGTTGTTCCTAGTATGCATTTGTTTGTACCTACCAAAAGTAGTGCAATAAAGGAGAACCAGTGAACCGGCATAAGTATCATGGGTGCTCAAGGCTCATTGAAGCACTTGGGAAGCAAAGGCTAGCCTGTCTGGTCCAAGCAGAAGAGCTGTTGTAGCTCAGATTGCTGAAAAACTTAATGCTGGCCATGCTAGAAAGATGTCAGAACACAAAGTGCTTAGAACGTGAGCATCAGACCTGGACAGTAGTGCAATGGAAGAAGGTTGCCTGGTCTAATGATTCACGTTTCCTTTTAGGTCAGGTAGATGACCGGGTGTGTGTGCCTTATTTACCTGTGGGATGTGCTGGAACAAATGCGATCCATAGAGACCCCACTTCGCAACTTGCAGGACTTAAAGGATGTGCTACTTACGTCTTATAATATACAGTATATATCATAGGCATTATTTTACTAAATCTACTATCATTAAGATGGTGGCATTGTGGTCTTCGATGATGTCCACAGACAAATGAGTCACTAGCCCTGTGTATAGAAGTGGGTGTTGTCATAGACTACAAGAAAGAGTGTCTTTTTTTTTTATTCAGTTGACACTTATTCATACAAACCTTTCTAAATTTCAGGCCACCCAGGAGACTGAGGAAAAAAAAGGAAAATTGTAAGTTACTGTTGCTGATGGCTAGAAAATTGCACACAGTAACAGGAAAACCTTGTTAGCATAAAAAAATCCCTGCACACAAAGTACATTACAGAAATACATTGTTGAGAGCAGATGGGTAGCCATCGTAAGCAAACAGATTCTATGTGAGTTCTGCATCTCATGACACTAATTCTGTCCTTTTCCGTCTCGATTTACAATGTGTAACTTCACATATTTCAGTTCTGGAAAGTTAATGATCATTTTGAACCCAGACATTATTATTGTAAGCCTCGTGTGAAGTCCCTGTTTCGAAATGCGTAATTTGGCTCTTGCTCCTGATGTAGATTAAAAGGTAACATTGTAACCTTTGCTTCTCCTGCCACCCCCCCTCGATACTGTCTCTAGATACAAATGATATTACAAGACAAGGGATGCAAGATAACAAATAAGCAAAAAGTGGTGACTGACAGAAAAGATTATAGACAGGAGAGGTTGTTATTTATATATATATATATATATATATATATATATATATATATATTTTTTTTTTTTAGAAAAGTAGGACGTACATTACAAATAAAATGAGAACCCGAAAACTGAGACCATTGAAAATATAATTAAAAAAAAGGCAATAAGTATGCAGTATATAAAGATATAAAATATATTCATGTCAAATATACATTAAACACTCACATCAAAATTTCTGCTGCACAGAATATATTGTTGTCAAGAATAGATGCTCTGGGAGTTAAGAGCAGGCATATATACATTCATTAGGATGAATTCTAAAATCATAGATGCAAGAGAATTACCACGTTTTGTAAGTCACTCATCTCCGAATACAAAAAGAGTGTTATCGAATGATTCAGCAGGGTTCCAAAGAGATGTAATTAATGCATTCCATAGTGGACATGCCAAAGCCTTCTTTCAAAAGCTGTGGAAAATCCATCACATTTTGAATTTGAATCACACAATTTATATTATTGTTCAGGACTTTTGTAGACAAGTTTTGGTATGGAGACAATCGCTCCATTGGATAACATACATTTTGAGTGCCCATTACATTTAAGATAAACACAGGGCTCTCCCTGCTCTTTACAGGTAACGGAATGTGGGACACTACATAAAACATCTAATGAGGCTAAAAATGACTGCTGTATCTAGATCTTGAGTCATTTGACTGCCCCACGAGTCATTCTTTTGGGCCACAAAAAAAACCTTGAAATACTGTATGTGATAAATCGAACCTTCCAAGTCTGCTATGCGCAAGGGAGACAGCAACCCCTCAACTGATAGTAAGTGAATTCACACTAACCACCCAAAGATTACTTTATATATTTTGTTATTTGCTTGTAATGTCTTAATTTTAATTTTACTTTACACCTGGTGGACTGTTTAGAGAGCAATACATTTTCCTACCTGATTCTCTTTTTTTTGTTGTTCTTGACTTGACATTGCTAATAATATTACTGTGTTCACTCCCTGATATGGGGTGTTCATTAATGAGTTGAATTTTGTAAATTTTGTAATTTTTTTGTAAATAACTCAGACATTATGTTTGTACAAAAAACAAAATATGGGAACACAACCCCAGTGAGAAAAGTGTATAATTTAAAGCAGACCGGAACTTCCCTGTGTTAGGTGAAGTATCCAGATAGGTCCCCAAAGACTTCCTCTTGTCTTCAACAAATATATACAAATAGAATAGGGGATAATCTGCTAAATACAGATAAAATGAAAAAACATAGCGTTTAACTGTGTGAGAGTAAGTGACAATGTGTTGATTACAATTGGCCACTCACAGATTCTCAGAATCTTTGTTGCTACTGATTCACCAAGTCCCTGAGGAAGTCCGATTTCAGGACGAAACGCGTAGGACGCCCAGTGGTGATATGTGAATTGTTTTACGCTTATATGAAAGTTATTAAATTCTTTTTTTACTATACTCTGGAAGTGCACTACATTTTTCTGTATATTTCTTCTTCTGAGTTACATATTCCAACCTATTGATGGGAGTGTGAAGATGAGAAAATACAGTGGATATTGAAGGAAGGATTTCACTTAAGGCTGTTTTACATCTGAGAATCTGTGAGTGGCCAATTGTAATCAACACATTGTCACTTACTCTCACACAGTTAAACGCTATGTTTTTTCATTTTATCTGTATTTAGCAGATTAGTCTATTTGTATATTATGTTTGTATAGTTACTACTCCTTAATGGTAAGTGCCTTTTATTTATTTATTTTTTCTTTTTTTTATGCCTCATTCTTTTTTTCTTCTCTTTTTTTTTTCTAATTCATTTTCTAATTCACTGTACCCCCATCCCAGGACTTTGGTTATTGCGGGTTCAGAGGTGTAATAGAATTTACTTTGATTCCAAGGTCCAAGCTTATACTTGTCATGTTAGATATCCTATATTAAAATTGGCTAACTTGACCTCAGGAAATGTTTGGTGCCTAAAACGACACTTAAGACCATATATGTCCAGTTCCGGGAGCAAATAGCCCCCACCTGAGCTGTCTCTTCTTAATCAGTCTGTTCTTTCTCTTTCTCAGAACTTATCTGTTTTATGTACATGACGTCCATTCCTATGTCTTATCTGTACTCCTTTCACTCTTTCACTCCCTTCCTACTACTGTCCTATAAGAATTTGCACGTAAGCACTCACTTTTTAATGTATTAAAACACAACTGACAAAATAAAGGTTTATTTTGATAACCAACACGCGTCTGGTGTCTAATTCACGCTTCTCCAAGTGCACTTGAAATAATAATTTGGGTTTCCTCTGAATATAACAAAGATCAATATTTGGATCTATATCAGAGGTTGTCAAGAATTTGCTGGGGGTGAATGAGTGGGTTCTAGATCTCTGTTCACGGACTCTCCTGTGACTTTTTTTTAATATATATATTGTGTTTTGTATTTTTGGAATCCAGCCCAAATTCCTTTTGGGTTGAGCACCTTGTCCTTCCACTGTAGGTGTAACTTTGAAGGAGGCTATGGGAAAGCATACATTTGAGGAGAACTTTGGAAGATATTTAAGTGGTAAGCATTGCAGTTATCATGGTGGTCTCCCATGTTAAGAATGGTGTAAGACCCAACTGATATTGGTGCACTGTGACATAGTGGTGGCCTTAACATGATATAACCATATAGTGTAACTGACTCCCTATATTTCTTTTCTAATATAGGTGATTTTAAACCAGCCATGAAAAATTTAACTTTATGTGTGTGTGTGTGTGTGATGTGCCTCATCCTGTATTTAGTTTCCAAAATTTCCTAGTTTGGCAAATAATCCTGCATTAATCATTAGATTGGATCGGATCTCACTAAGTGGACCCGATAACAACAACATTACCCTCAATTGGAACAGTAAATTCAACACAAGCTTAAAAAGCAAGGTTCAATAGAAAGAGTACTTAAAACAAAAATAAAATATCTTTATTAGGTTCCAAAAAAATATAGTGGCACTACGTGAAAAATAGTGAACAGTGCTAAATACAGCAGTTAAAATGGATAGCTGGAATACGCTTAAACCTGTGCACTAAATATGAATATAAGGTTACTACATCGGTTACAATGTTGCAATACAGTCTTCCTTTGCAACAAACAAAGTCAGTGGCTTTGTAATGTAGAATTGGTTTCCTCATACTTCTTGCCTTAAAAACCAATATGTGCCTTATGCATGGGATATAAGTTTATGGCACTTATGGGAATTTTCCTATTTTTCTTCTAAATTTGAAGTGTATTGTAACTTGTAGCCTGAAGCAACCTCTAGGCTAGTACCCTCTATACTTGTACCTGTTTTCTGCCTAAAAAGTGCTATTTATATAGGGTATTATTGAAGGCATTTCTAGGTACTATTGGGTCTAAATTTTGCATCTCTGGATGTATATATTGTATCCTTTGCTCTTTGATACAAATATACTGGTGTTAACATTTGGCACACTTTAAGCCACATATATTTACAGTTTATTTGTCTCTAAAATATAGCCTGCTGGATGCATATTTTTTATCCTCGGTCCTTTTGATACAATTATACTAGTGGAACATTTGGCACATTTTGAAGCCATATACATATATCCACAGTTTATTTGTTTCTTAAGCATAGCCTGTTGATGTAGCTATGACTCTACCCCACTAGGTCCTTATTTTAAATTACACTTGTATATTCATTTTTTTCTCCTCAAGAGGGACTATTGAAGAGTTTTTTGTTTTTTGGCTACCTGCATGTAAGACTCCCCCTAGTGGGTACCTGCAGTACAGCCCTCTGTATAACATAAGGATATAAGGTCTATCTGGAAGGTAATTTGTTTTCGAGTTACCAACCATTAGCCCTATTTTCTCTATATTTCTAGGGGTTATGCCCCATTGTATCCTATAACCACCACAACACTGGCGGATGGATTCAATCCACCTCCTTCCAGTGTTGTTCTTTTTCAAAGTCAGTGGTATATAGCTTGTAAGATAGTAGCTGTTAGTTAGTTTGAAATACCTTAAGATTCATAGTATATAATGGGATAAATAAGAGATTGAAGTGGGTCAGCTAGTATATTCGGCAATAGATAATCACTTGAAATAAGGGGGAGAATGTATTTGAAAGATAGTATGATTAAGAGTCTCTAAAGCGTTGTCTATTACCTTTAGAGAAACAAACATACACTGATGGAAAGTAGTTAGACACTAATAGTAGTAGTAGTTAAACAATGCCTGGGGCAACAGTTGGACATAGAACATATGTTGTCTCGCTAGACTACTAGTAATGAATCTGTCCGCGATACTTCAAACTATCGCCCCCATTCTGGCATTAGTCGCCTAATAGAAAGTTTGAATGTACTGATTTAGAATAGTTATACGTTTATTCGCACGATAGACAGTACCTGAGGCAATAGTTGATTACAGAACATGTATTGTCTCATTGGACTACTGATAATAAATATGTCTGCGGTGTTTCAAACTATCGCCCCCATTCTGGTATTAGTCGCCTAATAGAAAGTTTGAATGTACTGATTTAGAATAGTTATACGTTTATACGCATGATAGACAGTACCTGCGGCAATAGTTGATTACAGAACATGTATTGTCTCATTGGACTACTGATAATAAATATGTCTGCAGTGTTTCAAACTATCGCTCCCATTCTGGCATGTGGAAATCCTCTGTGGAGTGCTAGAGCAGTATCTAAATCGGACCATCTGACAGTGAAGATCCATAGTTTTTATAGAATTTAACGAGGTTTGCGTCTCAATTTCGTCAGTAATTTAGATTTTAGTTAAGTCTTTTACCTATGAATTTATAGTTAGTGTAATTCGTTATATTGCCTCAAGTATGGCATAAAAAACTAGATAAAGTCACTGAAATTAGCCAGAGATATTAGTCACGAGTCAATATCATATATCATCTATGAGAATTTGATGGTTCAGAAATAGAAATATATTGATACACAGTACATGTTAACCTATGTATACTGAAAATTCAAGTGAGGTAACGCTGAGATAGAAAAAAATCTAACAACTCCAACCCCTGCTGCTTCAAGGCAGCCGCTAAATCCCAATAAAGATAGCAAGCATCCTAGTCTTTCCTAACTCCTAATAATTTCAAGGCAGTCCTCGGAGGAGATCTAGGAGCGAACTAAGTGAAACCAGACTATCCAACTAAAATCAAAGTCAAGATTGTACTCGTTGCGTGTTTCTGCGCTTACATGCGGCTTTCTCTAGAGCAAAACTCAAAAGGAGATTGCGCCACTTTTTATAGCGAGACGCTCCACACACGAATTACGTTATTCGTTATTATGTCCTATCGTGACACTTTGGGCGGGACATGGGTTGCAGGATCCGAGTGGTGAAGCAGTAAAATAGATTAAGGGAAAAGGAGGGAGATATCACAACCCAAATTAACCCTTGTATTACTATACCATAATTACCTTTTACGATCTCACATTGTGAACCCAATGTACACTGAACAAAATTATAAACGCAACAGTTTTGTTTTTGCCCCCATTTTTCATGAGCTGAACTCGAAGATCTAAGACTTTTTCTATGTGCACAAATATTGTTCACAAATCTGTCTTAAAATTTAAAAACAGAATAAAATGTATGATGGAATCAAAACGGCAGGTTGACAGAATTCAGATGAGACTGTGCTAGTACTAGAGTCTTAATCAATCTTAAAGATTCAAATCCACCTAATATTAGCCAAGAGCAACATTGTCTGTTTTGCTGACAAATCGCCTGGAAGAACAATTCTGTAGAATTTAATCAATTACATCTATGGAAGCCAATTAAATAAATAATAATTATAAAAACATGAAAATGGAAAAACCAGAAATGACAAGTGAAATTATGCAAAGGCAACAAGAAAAAAAATAAAACTAAAACTAAATTATAAGCCTTTATATATATATATATAATGTCTGTGTGTATAGGTGTATATTACCAAGTATTAGGAATTTGATAAATTTCATGATAGCAAATGAAACAAACTTAAAAAAAAATAATTAAAAAAAAAATCTGTATTCTACTTGTTTGTCATGTAATTCAGTCTAGACATTATACCACGGGGACGATGCATAAGTAATTGAAAGATCAATGAGGTCACTTCGCACTTACCAAAATGTCTTACACAGGTACAGTAAAATAATTGCATCACCTTCCAAAAGTGGTTGATCATTTAAATATGTTCCATAAAGAATCCATCCATTAACAATAAGGACAGGCAGCAGGTGCTTCCGCAGGAGAATAGAACCTTTAAACGGGAAGACGTGATAGATTTATTGTTCTATTGTGCGTTCAATGTATTGAGATGTGGGCATTAGGTGTGTTGTTTTCTGAAAATAAATACCCGAGGAATCTATCTATTAATTGCACAGTTTAATAAACTGTCTTATATGCACATAAATCAAGTTAGCTGTGCACATTGCCTTAGAACGCAAATGATTAATAGATACCAGAGAAAACAATTAACTGAGTTTTGGAGGGAACAGAAAACATATATAGTGTGAAATGAGGCATGATACCGAAATCACTTTCCATGCATATGCTAGAATACATACCGTATATACTCGAGTATAAGACGAGTTTTTCAGCACATTTTTTGTGCTGAAAAACCCCAACTCAGCTGATACTCGAGTCACTGTCTGTATTATGGCAATTTACATTATTATTATTTACATTGCCATAATACAGACTGGGTCATAGTGCGGCTCTTGCGAGACTTACAGTGTGAGCTGACAGAGGAGCTGACCGGACTGGCGCGGAGGAGAAGGGAGCTGACAGGAGCTGCAGGAGAGGTAAGCGCTCCCTGCCAGCCTCCCTCTTCCCCCCACTACCAATGCCACTGGACCCCCAGGGAGTGAGAGCCCCCCTCCCTGGCCAGCTAGGAAGCAGGGAGGGGGGATGAAAAAATTAATATATATAAATAATAAAATAATAAAAAAAAATAATAAAATTAAAAAAATAATAATAATAAAAAAATATTAACGAAACAAAAAAAAATATTAAAATAATAATTAAAAAATAACCCCCCACCAAGGCTCTGCATCACAATCTGCATCACACACACTGCATTCATACACACACACACTGCATTCTCATACACACACACACACACTGCATTCTCATACACACACACTGCATTCTCATACACACACTGCATTCATTATATACACACACTGTAAATAAATATTCAATTAATATAATTTTTTTAGGATCAAATTTTATTTAGAAATTTACCAGTAGCTGCTGCATTTCCCACCCTAGTCTTATACTCGAGTCAATAAGTTTTCCCAGTTTTTTGGGGTAAAATTAGGGGCCTCGGCTTATATTCGGGTTGGCTTATACTTGAGTATATACGGTAATCACAGAATATTGCATTACTTTTGCAGAATGAAATGGATTGATCTGCAAAAGTAGGATATGGTAACAAAGCATAATCAAGGTAGCCTTCGTGAATGACTTTGAAAATGAATTATCATTTGATGTGAGAGATTAGAACTATCAGTATATTGTTTGTTAGTGATCTTACATCATAGCTTTTAAGTAGAGAACAGGAAGTTTTAGCTACATATCTGTTTCATGAAAATGAGTAATGCTAATCAATGCACGAGACACATACAGAGCAATCTATTAAGGTGGGAATTCAAGGTTCCTTAAAGTGAAATTTACATTTAAAGGAAGAAAAAAAGGGGGTATACCGGCGCTAAATATAGTATGCAAAATGCAATAAACAGTTCAAGTGCTTCAACCAGATCTATTTACAATACAGCTGCTATAACACCAATTGTAATCTCTCCAAATACACCTAACAAATATACAAATAGCCAATATGGTGTAGCACATTATATAAATACAAACGGAGGTTAAAATACCTTAAAAAGTATAGTACAGTGATGATGGTATGTATAATAAAATGCCTAAAAAGGAAAAAGAGTATAATAGTGTAAAACTAAAAAAATCTATGTAGAATAGAGTCAATATATGGAATCACTCACATTCTTCTGAGCTAGGAACCCAGCTCAGGGATGAATAGCCTATAGGTTAGGCTACCTTCCCCTTCTTTATGTATAATCTTTATTTTAGTCCTAAGAGTAGGCTCAAACAAAGAGAATATATGGTGCAATATTGTATATTCAATATACTGTAGATAGGTGAATAATCAAGTGAAATGATACTCACAAAGATGAAGCAGTATAGGCTCAATCACAGCATAATGTGTAGTTTAGGACTACACTCCTATAAGCAGGAACCAAATGCCCAGAAGTGTGTGTAAAAAACTACTATTTATTAAAGGGTATCTCCCAACAATATATTAAAAACAAAAACTATTTAAACATAAAATGAACAAAAAATAAATACACTAAAAGGGCACAATCCTCAAGTCCTATCTGTCCCCAGGATGCGTTTCGCCAAATTCTTCTCGGCTTCCTCAGCTGGGCAATCAGTTCATATGTGATCCTCCGTGGATATGGAGTCCTGCTTATATACCCTCATCTCGAAGGGATAATACTGTACCGGTTTGTCAACGCGCGCCAACCCTCATATGTTTTCCAGGGGTGGTGCATGCGTTCCAAACCTCCTACTCACAATGCTGTGTTACTTCCGCATATGACGTGTTTCTCCTGTTTATGTGTTCCAAACCTTGTCCTCATTCATAACTCGTCAATTCTATCCTTTTTCACATCAGTACGGCATGTTCATACTTGAAGTCTCTCAATTAAATCACATAATCCACAAGTTCATATTGGTTCTCCCAATTAGGGGAAAAGAATAAGAGTTAAAGAGAACCATAATAAGAACTTACCGAATTCCAAATAAGGAATTGTCAGTTCCATAAAGTGACAGTCCCACATTCCCTCACCCCAATAATTGCTAGAATAACGCAGCAGAGATATTTGATACACTTCTGCTGCAATTGATTGTTGCAGCAACTTCATCGCAACATGCGGACATGCGTATACTGCAAATATAGAAATAACTTACATGTAGATATAAACCTAGTATTTTTTCCAACAGTGCCATAATCACGTGTGTCCTGTGTATGGTTCTACAAGAGTTTATAAATTTGCATACAGTGCCATAGCGTGTGAATTAATATAAAATAAAACATAAAGATTTTTTTTTTCTAAATAAACAAATCCTATATGTAACTTTTAGTTTAGATTGTAGTAAATTGTATCTGTGGATTGTTTCAATTGGTCCCAGCAGCACAATTCTAAGATATGTAAAGTCAGGTGAATGATACCTTTTTATTTTATTTATTATAGTGGAAATTGGCCACTAGCTAGGTTTGCACCTCCCTATTACCAAAGCCTCACTACAAATGTTCTATTAACCCGTGCACTGCTGAGAGCCCCAAAAGGATGGATGTCCCATAGATTGAGTAAACTTTAAGGACCTTCTAAAAACAGAGAATATTGGCACTTTTGCAATGTATGAACACATCTTATAACCAAGTCCTCAGAATCTTACCTCAAACAGGCTACATAAAAACCCACATCAAGTAAAACAATTATTGCCCTACTGTGTTAAGACTACTACAACTATGTCAATGCACTCCAATATCAGTGAGTCCAATACCCAATATCAGTGAGTTCTATACCCAATATCAGTGAGTTCTATATCCAATATCAGTGAGTCCTATACCCAATATCAGTGAGTTCTATATCCAATATCAGTGAGTCCCATCTCCAATATCAGTGAGTCCTAACCCCAATATCAGTGAGTCCTATACCCAATATCAGTGAGTTCTATATCCAATATCAGTGAGTCCTATACCCAATATCAGTGAGTTCAATTTCCAATATCAGTGAGTCCCATCTCCAATATCAGTGAGTCCTAACTCCAATATCAGTGAGTCCTATACCCAATATCAGTGAGTTCTATATCCAATATCATTGAGTCCCATCTCCAATACCAGTGAGTCCCATCTTCAATATCAGTGAGTCCTAACCAGGGGCGGACTGACCGGTCGGGCACTTCGGACATCTCGCCCCACCACTTGCCCGCTCGATCCTGTCCCATCTCACCTTATTAGATCTCTCTCCACTTGTCTCGTGCCTTCTCTAACACACATCTTCAACTGCTCGCTCTCTTCTGGCATCGTCCCTGCTGACCTTAAACATGCCACTGTAGTACCTATACTAAAAAAACCATCCCTCGACCCATCCACCCCCTCTAACTACCTCTGCTCCCTTTTTCCGCAAAGCTTCTGGAAAGACTTGTCTTTACCCGTGTGTCTCATTTCCTCAATTCCAACTCTCTCCTTGACCCCCTTCAATCTGGCTTCCGCCCTCTCCACTCTACAGAGACTGCCCTTATCAAAGTTACTAACGACCTAATCGCAGCTAAATCCAAAGGCCACTACTCCATACTAATTCTTCTTGACCTCTCAGCAGCCTTTGACACCGTTGATCATGCTCTCCTTCTTCAAACTCTTCAATCGCTTGGTCTCTGTGACTCTGTCGTCTCGTGGTTTTCCTCTTATCTCTCCCAACGCTCATTCAGTGTCTCTTTTTCTAATGATACCTCCTCCCCTTGCCCTGTCTCGGTTGGAGTTCCCCAAGGCTCCGTCCTTGGTCCCCTTCTATTTTCTCTTTATACTGCCTCTCTTGGCAAACTTATTACCTCTTTTGGATTTCACTACCACCTGTACGCTGATGACACCCAGCTATATCTCTCCTCCCCGGACCTCTCCCCTGCCATCCTGCAACGTGTCACTGCTTGCCTTTCTTCCATCTCTGACTGGATGTCATCCCGCTTTCTGAAACTCAATCTCTCAAAAACTGAGCTCCTTGTCTTTCCTCCTCCTAATACTGATCCTCCTCTTTCCCTCTCCCTCCAAGTTTGTGGTACCAACATCAGTCCATCCTTGCAAGCGCGCTGTCTTGGCGTCATACTTGACTCTGGTCTCACCTTTGAGCCTCACATCCAGCATGTTGCCAAATCCTGTAGATTCCATCTTAAAAACATAGCCCGCATCCGCCCCTTTCTTGCACCAGATACTACCAAGGAGCTTGTCCATGCTCTAGTAATTTCCCGCATGGATTATTGTAACCCTCTCCTGATTGGTCTTCCCAATAGCCGTACTGCACCCTTACAGTATGTAATGAATGCTGCTGCTAGATTGATTTTCCTCTCTAGTCGTTTCTCTCACACCTCACCCCTCTGCCAGTCCTTACATTGGCTTCCTGTATGCTATAGGAGTCAATTCAAGGTACTTACTCACACCTATAAAGCACTGAACAACTCTAGCCCCTCTTATATCTCCTCACAGATCCATAGGTATGTCCCTTCTCGGTCTCTCCGCTCTGCCCGTGACCACCTCCTGTCCGTTGTCCGCACTCGTACGGCCAACTCGCGCTTGCAGGACTTCTCGCGGGCGGCTCCCTTCCTATGGAATAGCCTGCCTACCGCCATCAGACTCTCCCCTAGTCTTGCATCTTTTAAGAAGTGCCTTAAAACCCATCTCTTTAGGAAAGCTTATGGCCTCCAAGACTAACCCTTACCTCACATACCTGTCTCTTGCCCTCTCCTAAAGGGCAGCCCACCTTATTTGATTGTAAATTCCTGTCCTAATGTGTTTTACACCCCACCTCCTATAGAATGTAAGCTCGTTTGAGCAGGGTCCTCTTCAACCTATTGTTCCTGTAAGTTTATTTGTAATTGTCCTATTTATAGTTAAATCCCTGGAGCTACGGGCTAGAGTTCACTCTCAACACTGTGACCACCAGGGATTCCTGGTGGTCGCAGTGGTGAGAGTGAACTCTAGCCCCATAAACACACTGCCCCCACACACCATACACATTCACACACTGCCCCCCATACACCCACACACACCATACACATTTACACACATTGCCTCACACACACACACATACACTGCCCACCCATACACACAGAGCCCCCCATACTAACATTGCCACACACATACACAGCCCCCTCATACACACATTGCCCCACACACCCTACACATTCACAAACTACACCCCCTCACACACACACTGAACCTTTCACACACACTGCACCCCTTACACATTGCACCACTGCTCCTATACCCTACTACAGCCTCATATCCCAGCAGACCCCAGGTAAGTTGTCAAACTGTTCTTAAACGGTTTGACTACTTACTCTGAAAGGGGGGCCCGGCCCTCCTGGCACCATAACGACTACACAGAGCAGTAGTGGTTATTGTGCATGGATTATTTCTTTAAATAATCTACAAGTACACAGGCTGGCCAGTAGCCAGCCAGCCAGCCAGCCCACAGGCCACCAGTTAGGCTTACAGCCAGCAAGTCCACAGCCTGCCAGCCGCAGCCAGCAAGCCAAAGCCTGCCAGCCAGCAAGCCACAGCCAGCAAGCCACAGCCTGCCAGCCGCAGCCAGCAAGCCAACAGCCTGCCAGCCGCAGCAAGCAAGCCCACAGCCTGCCGGCAGTAGCCAGCAAGCCCACAGCCTGCCGGCAAGCCCACAGCCTGCCAGCTGCAGCCAGTAAGCCCATAGCCTTCCAGCAAGCCCACAGACTGCCAGCCAGCAACAGTAATTAAGGTAATGTAACGGAACGCCTTCCATTGATGGACGCTTCCTAGCTTACGCCGAGGACCACAAGCACCACACCGGACACCACAACCACCGCAGGCTCCACAACCGCCGTAGCTTAACTGGAGCCGCGCCGTCTTCCGTCCACCCTGGAAGGAACCTCCAGCATTCAGGACCGTGTCGGGAAGACCTCTCCTCCAGGAGAGCGTATCAGGAACAAGAAGTCAGTAGTTAAAGCTCAAGGGAGTATGTAGCACATAGCAATCCCCAGTGTGATATAGCAGTTCCCTCCAAGAACGAGACGAGGCTACGTTTTGAAGGGTCAAGAAGAACTGAGGTGCTGGCACACCCAGCCTGGTTTCTATTACAGTCAGGTACAAACAGAACACACCCAGGGGAGGTATAAAACAACCAATAACATAATAGTACAGCCCACAGTTTCCCTCCCCTCTGCTTGGGAGATAATTGAGTTTCCTACTATATCTACTCAATTATCTCCAAGCTAAAATTTACAAATTTTTATAAATTTTTATAACTTTATGATTTTACATAGTACATGAATAAAACTTACATTTTTATAATCAATCCATTCAGGGGAACAACATATTCAAAATTGGCATGAATCAGACCAGGGGTTCAAAAGTTAGTAAAAGTATATTTTGTTCCCCTGGCTGGCAGCATAGCAATCTGGCTCAAACAGGTTTTACAGAGGCCTCTATCCTGGAGACAAAGGGGAAAGTAATCAAATTATCCAGGGCTAGAGGCAGACTCCATTGAGCACATGGTTGCAAAAAGACATAAAACACTTTAAAATACATAAAGTCACCTTTTACACATAACACACAGACATTTCACATATCCCCAGATAGCTGGGATCTGAGCGCACAAAACTACCGAAACAGTGCTCAGATCCTATTCACACAGTTCAATTGCAATGGAGCTAAAGTCTTTCCCATAATCTTTCATTATATGAATGGGCTCCATGGCATAGCTATCTGGGGTATCACCGCTCACACAGGGCAAGTACCGAATGACCCCACTGTATTTAAAGGGCCAGAATGAGTGACATACACTCTGGTATGCAGAATACTGTTTTTAAAGGGCCCAATCTTCCAGGGCCATAGTTGCAGGGGAGGAGGCAGGCAAGCAGGCCTCTCCAGGACAAAGTGGCGAAGGGCACTTCGTCACAGGTAAGAGGAGCCAACTTGCCCTAGGTATCAGCGAGCTATGTTGTGTTGCTATATTGTGAATTGGAACCAGAGTGTTGGAGAGACCCCCCTCCAGGCCCCATTAGACTCCATTGTAGTCTCTAATGGGACCTGGAGGAAATTCTTTCTAACACATTCTCTAAAGGACACTGAGATAGCCTCTGCTAGAATGCTCCCCGCCCCCTTCATGGCCCATTAGCCCTCAATTGTAGTCTCTACTGGGGCCTGGAGGCAACTGTTTCCAGCAGGGACACTGAGATGGCCTCTGTTAGAAAGAACCCACTTCCAAGCCTATTAGACTCCACTGTAGTCTCTAATAGGGGCTGGAGGGGATTCTTTCTAACACACTCTCTAAAGGACACTGAGATAGCCTCTGCTAGAAAGACCCCCCTCCATGGCCCATTAGCCCTCAGTTGTAGTCTCTACTGGGGCCTCGAAGGGATTATTGCACTTTTGCTCCTTTTGTCTAAAGATTGTGTAGGGTGTGGCTGGAGGCGGTGAATGGAGGCGGGACATGGGTGGCGCATGCTGCGGAGTATGGGTTCTCAGTCCGCCCCAATATCAGTGAGTCCTATACCCAATATCAGTGAGTTCTATATCCAATATCAGTGAGTCCTATACCCAATATCAGTGAGTTCAATATCCAATATCAGTGAGTCCCATCTCCAATATCAGTGAGTCCTAACCCCGTTATCAGTGAGTCCTAACTCCAATATCAGTGAGTCCTATACCCAATATCAGTGAGTTCTATATCCAATATCATTGAGTCCCATCTCCAATACCAGTGAGTCCCATCTTCAATATCAGCGAGTCCTAACCCCAATTTCAGTGAGTCCTATACCCAATATCAGTGAGTCTCATCTTCAATATCAGTGAGTCCTATACCCAATATCAGTGAGTTCTATATCCAATATCAGTGAATCCTAACCCCAATATCAGTGAGTCCTAACCCCAATTTCAGTGAGTCCCATCTTCAATATCAGTGAGTCCTAACCCCAATATCAGTGAGTCCTCTACCCAATATCAGTGAGTTCTATATCCAATATCAGTGAGTCCTGACCCCAATATCAGTGAGTCCTATACCCAATATTAGTGAGTCCTAACCCCAATATCAGTGAGTCCTGACCCCAAAATCAGTGAGTCCTATACCCAATATCAATGAGTCCCATCTCCAATATCAGTGAGTCCTGACCCCAATATCAGTGAGTCCTATACCCAATATCAGTGAGTCCCATCTTCATTGTCAGTGAGTCCTAACCCCAATATCAGTGAGTCCTATCTCTGATATCAGTGAGTCCTAACCCCAATCAGTGAATACTAACCCCAATATCAGTGAGTCCCATCTCCGATATCAGTGAGTCCTAACCCCAATATCAGTGAATACTAATCCCAATATCAGTGAGTGCTAACCCCAATATCAGTGAGTCATATCAGTGAGTCCTATACCCAATATCAGTGAGTCCCATCTTCATTGTCAGTGAGTCCTAACCCCAATATCAGTGAGTCCTATCTCTGATATCAGTGAGTCCTAACCCCAATCAGTGAATACTAACCCCAATATCAGTGAGTCCCATCTCCGATATCAGTGAGTCCTAACCCCAATATCAGTGAATACTAATCCCAATATCAGTGAGTCCCATCTTCAATATCAGTGAGTCCTATACCCAATATCAGTGAGTTCTATATCCAATATCAGTGAATCCTAACCCCAATATCAGTGAGTCCTAACCCCAATTTCAGTGAGTCCCATCTTCAATATCAGTGAGTCCTAACCCCAATATCAGTGAGTCCTCTACCCAATATCAGTGAGTTCTATATCCAATATCAGTGAGTCCTGACCCCAATATCAGTGAGTCCTATACCCAATATTAGTGAGTCCTAACCCCAATATCAGTGAGTCCTGACCCCAAAATCAGTGAGTCCTATACCCAATATCAATGAGTCCCATCTCCAATATCAGTGAGTCCTGACCCCAATATCAGTGAGTCCTATACCCAATATCAGTGAGTCCCATCTTCATTGTCAGTGAGTCCTAACCCCAATATCAGTGAGTCCTATCTCTGATATCAGTGAGTCCTAACCCCAATCAGTGAATACTAACCCCAATATCAGTGAGTCCCATCTCCGATATCAGTGAGTCCTAACCCCAATATCAGTGAATACTAATCCCAATATCAGTGAGTGCTAACCCCAATATCAGTGAGTCATATCAGTGAGTCCTATACCCAATATCAGTGAGTCATATCAGTGAGTCCTAACCCCAATATCAGTGAGTCCTATACCAAATATCAGTGAGTCCTATACCAAATATCAGTGAGTCCCATCTCCAATATCAGAGAGTTGGCTGCTCGTAACTTCTGTCTACTGTTTGTATTTTATTCATTTCGTATACATATATACAACTTGTAGATGTGGACCAGCAGTAATGAGTCTTACAGACATTATTTACTTATTGTGACTAGGACTGTACTGGCCTTAGCTCTCACTAGATAGATCATTATATTAGAACTCATATGAATGCAACTAATTGATTTCCCCAAATCCTGTTATCTATCATTAAGTTTTCGAGCGCAAATAGAGTTAGTTCACTAAACAGAGAATTGTAGTTAATTGACAACTGTTTTGCTCATTTAAACCCAAAAAAGCAGATTGGAAAATTAATTGAGTTAGATTTTCTCAAATACCAGACATTTTGGAAATATTTTACAATTTATGAAGGAATAGGGATAGAAAGAGAGAGGATACAGCCTCAGGATGATGACTAGAGAGAATTTAAGCTGGTTTGGAAATACAGTTAAAAACATGGATACAGGGCCGGCGCAACTGTTAGGCGAACTAGGCATTCGCCTAGGGCGCTGGCCTCCTGGGGGCGCACACCGGGATATTTCCTGGTGGGCTCTCTCTGTCTTGGGCCACAGCGCTGGGTGAGCGGCTATTGAGTCGCCCCCCAACCCAGCGCCGGCCGATCCTCCAGGCGCCAAAAATGATGAGAGGAGCCCCGTCACAGCGGACCAGGAGGTGGCCATCTGGCCACCTTAGGGCACCCCCGAAGCTGTGCTAGGTTGGGCAGAGTAGACATGGAGAAGGCAGGTGGCAAGGGAGGCTCTTCTTGCAGCTTCCCACTCCTCCCTTCGCGCACCCACTGTGATGCCAGGCGCCGGAATATTACGTCATTCCGGCCCCATTATACTAAACAGCGGACAGGAGAAGTGAGGAGCTGATGAACACTGGACTCCAGGATGGGCCTCAAAAAAAAACCTGCATGAATCTGTGTGTCAGTGAGTGTGTGAGTGTTTGACTATCAGTGAGTGTGTGTGTCTGTATGTATGTCAGTGAGTGTCTGTCTGTGTGTGTGTCTGTCAGTGAGTGTATGTCTGCCTGTCAATGAGTGTCTGTGTGTGTGTGTGTCTGTCAGTGAGTGAGTGTATATCTGTCAGTGAGTGTCTGTGTGTCTGTGTGTATGTGTGTCTGTCATTGAGTGAGTGTATGTCTGTCAGTGAGTGTGTGTGCGTGTGTATGTCTGTCATTGAGTGAGTGTATGTCTGCCAGTGAGTGTCTGTGTGTGTCTGTCAGTGAGTGAGTGTATGTCTGCCAGTGAGTGTCTGTGTGTGTCTGTCAGTGAGTGAGTGTATGTCTGTCAGTAAGTGTCTGTGTGTGTGTGTCTGTCAGTGAGTGAGTGTATGTCTGTAAGTGAGTTTCTGTGTGTGTCTGTCAGTGAGTGTATGTCTGTCTGTCAATGAGTGTCTGTGTGTGTGTGTCTGTCAGTGAGTGAGTATATGTCTGTAAGTGAGTTTCTGTGTGTGTGTGTCAATGAGTGAGTGTATGTCTGTCAGTGAGTGTGTGTGTGTGTGTGTCAGTGAGTGAGTGACATAAGGTGGTGGTAAAAAACCTTGCACCGGCCCTGCTTGGATACAGTAATAAAATATATGTTATCTCCGAAAGGAAAAAAGTTGAGAAGGCAAAGTTTCTGTTTAGATTATTATAAAATGTGTAAACATTATCAGCAACTTTTAAATTTAGTTTAATCACAGTTTCCTTTTATTTTTGTAATGATAAACTTCTCCCCTCAGGTATAGTGATCCTTAGCAGTAAAATCCCAATAGATGATTTCATGCTGTGATGTCATAGATGCTAACGCTGCTATAACTGCTTGAACATTTAATTTCCTACCAGTTATATCTGAGGATCTGACAGAGCTTCACCCTGTATTGATGGCTGCCTTGCCATTTGCAAGACTTGCAAGACTACCCTCAATTTCATCTGGAGCACTGGAGGTTCTAGCATTGGAGCATTATCTTTTGCGTGTCTACTTGCTTATCAGTTAACCAATATTAGAATTTCTTCAAAGGGAAAAACCAACTTAAGGTTTGCGTGAGCTGCATTGAGAAGATTGCATTGAGGAAGTGGATGGATAGAGGAAAAGTATATATGTCTTCCTGTTTGTCTGTCTGTTTTCCTTTCTCCCTTCCAGCCTAACTGTCATCTGTCTGTATCTTTGGCTATCTGTCTATCAATTTAAATAGCTCCTAAAAAGAGCAAGCCCTGTATCTCATACATTCTCTATATTGACCTCTTAATGCCCGGAGGGAAGGGCAGTCCTTCAGGCCATTGTTCCCTCGAGGTTTCCTCTACAGGAGGTTTTTCCTCTCCTGAGTGCCAAAGGACACCTCTTCGGGAGTCCAGAGGTTATTCTGACCAAATTTGTAATAACATCGCAGATAAATCTGGGCCTCTAAATACCCTGTCTCTCTGTTAGTGACTGTAAAATAATATTTAGTCTGTAAAATATATTCCATAAAGGTAAAGATGACTTGTATTTATGTCTCATGTTGATTTTTATAACATTGGGAAATTAGTTGGTTAAATTTAGAGAGAGTGGGGTCGGATCTTATATGAGTAGAGAAACCATATTAATCTGTTAATCTGTGTTTTTATTTAATGTGGTGGAGTGTGTGCATGTGATGGCGCTGTACAATAATGAAGGTTTATGAAATTCACAATAATGGGGAGTTAATTAGGCAGGTGTGAGTAGCCGCTAATACATTTCAAAGATAACAGAACAAAATTGTATAAAGCGAATTGTATTAATCTGATGCTGGCTTGATATTCAATTAATACAATCTTCTGCTCACAAAATCTGTCTGTCCGCTGTTCGTATTTTATTCATTTGGTGTACATATGAACAAAGTGTAGATGTCGGCCAGTAGAAAAGAGTCTTAGACATTATTACAGATTGTGATTAGGACTGTACTGACCTTACCTCTTACAAATTAAATCATCATATCCTTATTAGAAACCATATGAATGCAACTAATCGATTTCCCCAAATCCTTTTATCTGTCATAAAGTTTTGGAGCACAATTTTGGTTAGTTCACTAAATTTAGAATTTAAGTTATTTGACAAGTGTTTTGCACATTTAAACCCCCCAAAAAAGCAGATTGGAAAATTAATTGGGTTTGATTTTCTCCAATACCAGCAATTCTGGCAAAATTTTACAAAGTATGAAGGAATGGAGATAGACGGAGAGAAGACACAGCCTCGGGATGATGACTATAGAGACCAAAAGCTGGGTTGTAAATAAAGTTATAAACATGGATACAGTAATAAAACGTATGTTATCTCCGAAAGGAACAACATGCGAGAAAGCAAAGTTTCCATTTAGATTATTATAAAATATATACAAATTGTCAGCATCTTTTAAAAATTTTTTTACCACAGTTCCCTTTTATATGTTTATAATGATAAACCTCTCTCCTCCCCCTCAGTTATAGGGAACCTTAGCAGCAAAATCATAATAGATGATGTCATGCTGTGATGTCATAGATGCAAATGCTGCCATAACTGCATGAACATTTAATTTCCTCCCAGTTATATCAGAGGCTCTGACAGAGCTTCACCCTGTTTCGATGGCTGCCTTGCCATTTCCAAAGCATAGAGATCTATGCCTCAACTGTTTTGCCTGAAGACTTGGAGCGTGACTACCTTCAATTTCATCTGGCGCACTGGAGATTCTAGCATGGGAGCATCATCTTTTACTGGTCTTCACATTTAACCTTTATCAAATATTGGAGTTTCTTTAAAAGGGATAAACATCCTAATATTTGTGTGTTGCGTTTAGAAGACTGCAGTGTGGAAATGGAGGGGGAGGGGATAAGTTCCTAGCATCTATCTATCTGCATGTATGTCTTCCTGACTGTCTGTGTGTCTGTCTGTCTTCCTTCCTTCCTGCCATCTGTCTGTGCGTCTGTAAATAAATTTACATAGCTCATAAAAAGAGCAAGCCCTGATCTCATACATTCTCTATATTTAGAGTGGATAAACATCTGAAGAATTGCGCCCGTGAGAAGATTGCAGTGAGGAAAGGAATGTGGGAGAGAAGAAGGGCATAGCCTCTGTGTATCTGTTTCTATACATGTCTTCTGCCTGTATTCCTCTCTGTCTTCCTGCTTGCCATTTTTCCTGCTTGGCTGACAGCCATGTGTCTTTTTGTCTTTTATCAATTTAAATAGCTCATAAAAACATTTGCATCATACATTCTTTATATTTACCTCTTAATGCCCAGAGGGAAAGGCATGGGTCCCCAGAGGTTTCCTCCATAGGAGGTTTTCCCTCTCCTGAGTGTTGAAGGATGACTCTTCGTGAGTCCAGAGGAACCCACATCTTGGCTTTTTCTGACCAAATTTGTAATACTATCCAAGATATATTTTGACAGTTTCGTCTTTCATTTCCCTATTAAAGACTGTAAAATTACTTTTATTCTGTCAAATATGCTTAATAAATGTAACGATAACTTATATTTATGTGGCATGTTGCTTTTGAAAAAAAATACATGGAATAAGAGTTGACTTTGAGCAGAGTGGGCTCTGATACGAGTAGAGGGCAGCCATTTTGAATTGTTGGTACCAGTGGTATCTGGTGAAGGGTAAAGAAGGTAGAGAAATAGGTTGGCCTGATTTGTTGTGCTCTGCCCACATAATTCGATATAGAAAATTGCTGCTTAGCTTATGCCCACTTAACTTGCAACAACTATCCAAATATCTTCTCTCTAAAACGTTTTCCAATTGAGAAAAAAAACAAAAAAGTTGGAAATGACCTTGAGCCACATTTAGTTGATATGTCACTCAGGGCAGTTTGTTAGTTTCCCTCAACAAAACGTACAATTGAACATCTTGTATAATATAATAAAAGACCCGCACTCTAAACGATATCCAGTATCAAAAGTAATGATGCTTTTTATCAAAAATAACTGACATTGTTCAGATAATAATAACCAGCATAGAGGGAAAATCATACAGTTAAAGACAAACTGGATGCGTTTCACATGTTATTATTAACGTAACATTCAAAATTTTATAACATGACAGGAGGCTTCCTATTTTGCATTAACTCTCTTTACTAAACTCCACAGCAGTAAAGAAAAACGTAAAGAGTAATATTAAATCACTGAGCAGCATAGTATAAGTATAAGCTTAGTATAAGCTTCCTGTACACTTCCTCTTTCTTTACTGCTCCATCGCAGACAGGTCAGACTATTTGGCTCCTCCAGAGCCCCCTTTTTCATTCATTGTTATTAATCTGTTTAGTTTACTTCTACCATTACATATACCTTTAAGTTTATCCATGTATTGTTTTTAGTTGTATTCTAGTATATATATTTCTATTTCTCTGGGCTGTGGGAAAGGGTTAGCCTTTGGGTTCTTTCCTCCCCTTCCCTGCCCCTCTACCGGCCCTGGGGCTCCCTGTGCTTCCCCCTTGGGCTCCCCTCAGGCTTTCCCCCGGTTTTTCTAGCTTGGGGTGCCCTCCTGGGCTCCCTCCTCACGACCGGAATCGATCGTGATTACTTTCGCGCCGGTCTGCTCTTGCCCGCGGACGGCCTCAAATTTAGTCCCCGGCTTGCGGCCTACACTTGCGGCGCCATTTTGGATCGCAGATACCACGAGATTCACGCGGCCATCTTGTTTTACCGCGTGGATCTCCCTAGAGACTCAGTGCTTGCAGTCTTAGCTTCCTACCACCTGCTTTGTGCTGGATTTAAGCCCTGGTGTGAATATCATCTGCTGTGAGTGACAGGATTACCTACACTGCAAACCTATACTCTGTGGCTGGGTCAGTCAGGTCAGTGCTGCTGCCTGTTTAATATTGTGACCTGCACTTAAGAGTCCCAACCCTGTGCAACAGGGGTGAGTCCCCATTATAAGTACTTTTAGTACCACGCTGCTTATTGGGAGACTTGCTGTTGCAGTTCTCTCTAACTGGGTGAGCCCCCGTTTTATAAGGTCACCAACTATACCCTGCTGGGGTTTATGCTGGGGGTGTTGTTACCCACCACAAATACCACATCAACTGACACTACGCCTATATATTTAAGACCTGGGTGCCCCCATTTATACTGTGCCTGTTTGTGATGTATATCAGCCTACCCTTATCATGGAAGACTCCCAGAATGTCCCTGTGGACTTCTAAGCAATGATCAATGCAGCTGTCGCTGCTTCTGTGGAGAAGGCACTCTCTAAGGCACGCACTACAGATGTACCCAAGCTTACCCGCAGGCGACCACTCCACGAGTCGGATATGTCCGACTATCAGACCAGGGATGATTCCCGCCCTAAGAAACGCCACGGGAAAGGCGAAGATCAGGCACCCAAGCCACTCAAGGGTAAGGCACCTGCCAAGCGCAAATCTGCCAAAGCAAGTACCCCGGCCCCGCGTCAGGATTACTCTTTGGACGAAGAGCAAGGTCCTTCCCATTCCATGTCAGTGCTAGACGAATGGCAAGCTGACGTTTCTGACTCAGACTACGACGCTTGGGGTTCGGACGAGAAATCTGTCTCCACTCTCATGCGGGAGACTCTCCTGGGTGCGGCCCAGACAGGGGGTACTGAGGACACTGCGGACGCAGAGCATCCTCTTGACTCGGACACCATTTTAGACACTTCGGGTCAGGCGATGTTTGATCCCCGCAACATACACCACCCCAGATTGGGAGACTGGTCTCCCCCAGAACACCTCTTCAGGTTCATGCACCTCTGGCTCCGCAAGCCCCTGGAGAAAGAGGTCCGCAACTGGCTCAGATCAGAATGCCCACGCCCTTCCCTGCCGGATAAAGTGGCTCACACTCCCGAGTTTGACAAGGTTATGACAACCTTCATGATGCGCAGTGGGAGAGACCCTCGACAAGGGGTAGAGAAAGGTCTATTTGGCGCTCAGGATAACCTGACTCCTTGGCCCCCTGGCCCGTATTATGTACCTGGCAGATGACGCCCTTGCCAGAGCCGATTCCTTCTATGCCGAAGACATCAGAGAATGGGCACACGATGTGCGCTAGTGGGCAGAACAGTGTTTTTGTTTCATTGGAAACACTAATGTTACGCTCTCTTCTGAGAGACGGAATGCAGCATTATACCGTATTAACAGTAAATTGGCAGAGCTTGGCACAAAGGAAATTGGGCCCCAGGCACAAGGGAAATTGTTTGGTGAACCGTTCCTCAAGGAACTTAACAAACACGTGAACGTGTTCACTTCACTTAATAAGGCGCAGTCCTCTATGCGCAGAGTCTTCCGGAGCAACCCCACCAGAGGAGTTTTTGGAAGGGCCGGCCGGCAACGGGACCATGTCGCCAGCCGATTCTGGCCTTCAGGCCCCCGCACTCAACCGACTCCATTCTACCCAACACAAGATTACAGGCAACAGCCTTTCTCCAGAGGCTCGGACAGAGGCCGTGGACCCCGCGGACGTGGACGTTCCCACTTTGCTACAGGTAAGCACCCGTATTCCTCCATTGTTGCCTTGCACCCGCCCCGCGGGCCGTATTTCCCATTCTTTTCAGAATTGGGCCGCTCTGTCCTCAGACAAGTGGATCCTACAAACGGTACAGGGATATGTCATAGACCTAGTAGACCTAGTAGGGACCCCCATTCAGACACAACCTCCTCGCCCCATCCACATCCGTCATCTTCCGACCAATACCTCGTCAACGCGGAACTACGCAAACTTCGGGACAAAGGGGCTATCCAGCCAACCCACGACTGGGGAGGTTACTTCAGCAATATTTTCCTGGTCCGGAAGAAGACGGGAGAATACCGTCCGGTCATCAACCTACGCGGCCTCAACGTGCATGTGGTGTATCGCCACTTCAAGATGGAGGGCATCCACCTTCTGCGAGACCTCCTGCGAAGCAACGACTGGTTCACCAGACTCGATCTAAAAGATGCATACCTGTCGGTCCCAGTTCATCCGGACTGCCGAACCCTCATACGTTTCCTCTGGCACGACCGTCCTTGGCAATTCACCTGCCTCCCTTTCGGGCTCAGCTCGGCCCCTTGGAGTTTCACCAAACTCCTGAAACCGGTGGTGGCCCACCTGAGATCCAGGGGCATCTGATGCATCATCTACCTGGACGACCTGCTTCTCTTTTGCTCCGACGAACGCAGACTGCGTCAACACACTCATCTCGCAGTGACACTGATGGAATCTCTGGGCTTCGTGGTGAACCAACAGAAATCGTAATTGACCCCGTCCCAGACAAAACAATTCCTGGACTTCGAGATCGACTTGACAACATGCACTCTGAAGCTTCCAGCCTTGAAGATCTCGTCTATTCGCAAGGAGATTTGCAGAGTACTCCGTCGCGACTCCATCCGTCTCCGCAACCTGGCCATGATCGTAGGACTCCTCTCCACCTCCATTGAAGCCATATTTCTGGGTCCCCTCCACTACGGAGCCATGCAACGCCTCAAGGCGAGATACCTACGCCACAGACCCACGTACGATCAATGCGTCCCGGTGACGATGGAAGTTCGCGAGGAACTATCATGGTGGCTGGACAGCATGCAAGCCTGGAATAGCAGGGCCATATTCGGAGATACCCCAGACTTCATACTGGAGTCAGACGCCAGCTTGTGGGGCTGGGGCGGCACCAACAGGACCATCTCCACAGGAGGAACATGGACAGCACAGGAGCTTTCCATGCACATAAAATGCCTGGAACTCCTGGCAGGGTCTTTCGCGATCCGCAGCCTGGCCCGAGACAGATCCAACTGCTGCATCCTCCTACGCATGGACAATGTCTCCGCAGTCCGGTATATCAATCGCCTGGGGGGCGCACGCTCACGCCTGCTGTCGGACATCACGAGAGACATTTTCGACTATTGCCTACCCCGCAACATCGCTCTTCAGGCCGAATACCTACCTGGAGAAGTCAACCTCACGGCTGATTGGTTCTCTCGCCACTGGAGGGACGTCAGCGACTGGAGACTGAACACGAGGATCTTCAGAGCCCTGGCGACCCAGAGGGGTCCCTTTCACCTGGACCTTTTCGTGTCCCGCAACAATCATCAGACCCCAGAGTTCTTCAGCTGGCTCCAGGACCTGGAGAGCAAGGCGACGGACGCATTTCTACAACAATGGCCGTCATGATTGCGAGAACATTACACCAGATACGGACGCAACAGGTCACACTGGTCCTCAGAGCCAACCATGGTTCCCGGACCTCCTGGCCACCTCTTGCAAGGACCCTCTCCTCCTGCCATCCTTTCCGGAACTGCTCACGGATCCCAAAGGGAATCTTCACCCGCTTCTCTTGGAAGACCGCCTACCCCTGGTGGCTTGGACTCTTTCCGGGGTTCCTGGCAAGTCAGTGGACTATCGCAGGCTACTAGGGACCTCTTATGGGATTTCTGGGCCCCAGGAACTAGACGCTGCTACCTTTCAGCTTGGGCCTCCTGGTCCACTTTCGATCCATTTACAGCACCTATTCCCATGATTCTCAATTTCATTTCATCCTTGTTTTCGTCGGGTCGCTCCTACCGTTCAGTTAATGTCGTTCGATCCGCGATTTCGGCGGCCCACCCCCCCGTCGGGGACCTCCCGGTCGGCAAAGGCCCTCTCGTCTGCCGCCTTCTCCGTGGAATGAGGCTCTGCCGCCCTCCAGCCCCCAGGTACTCTCACCTATGGGATGTTGGGCTGGTTCTCTGTTTTTTCAGGGATTGGCTCCCTAACGACCGTCTCTCCCTGCGCCAATTATCAGCTAAGTGCGCTTTTCTGCTTTATATTACCATTTTGAAAAAGCCTATTTTGGTGAAACGCGTTAATGGTTTTAAATTGTGTATTTTAATATTAAAAGTGATTTTGGTTACCTTCTTTATAGGACCAACTCCTACTTTATTCAACACAACTATTTTATTATCCCTGGCAGTTCTATAATTTTATTTTTCTATTTTTATATATATATATATATATATATATTTTATATTTATATTCATTTTTATATATATATTATTATTATATTATTCTATTCTACAACTACTACTATTTTTACCTCATATACTCGGATCCTGACCCAAAGAAATCCTAGGTGGGGATTATTCCACCAGCGCCCTATTAATAGAGCAGTATTTCCTGCTCTATATTTGTAAGTATATTTTTATTTACTGTTACTTTACATACCCTACCTACTGAGAGCACTATTGTTGTTTTCTATACATTCCGGAGTACCCAAGTTGGATCGCCAGACGTCTTCTCCAGTATATCCTGGTAGCGGGGATCATACCGCTGCAGCGCCTATAAGTCCAGAGCTGGTTCAAAGCTCTTACAAATGTGAGTTTATTATTATATTATTTTCTCATTTTATCCTTGGAGCCGCAATTCTTCACTATTGGCAGTTTGTCGTGTCTCCTATTTTGTCTCCACATATACGGATCATCCTACTACCCGGACGGATCAACTCCTGAGGACTGTACAGATATCCCACCAAGCTATATCAGTGAGACTTTTATTTCATTCACTTTTTTATTCATTTTTACAATTTTTTTTGTTTTTTTTTTTACAATTTTTTCATTGTATATTCTTTTATCCTTTTTATCTGCAAAGACTCTCCTCCAAGATATATATATATATATTTTTTCACCTGGTTCAAGAGACTTACGCTTTCCGTTGCTATCAGATTGTGACCATTTGGTCTGGTTTTCACTGTATTTAACTGTATCTTATTTTTTAGCGCAGCCCTTTCCCCCCGTTGTTCCATTTCCAGTCTGTTTTTAGGGTTTTGTGGGATTCCCTAATTAGGGTTGCAGCTTCTTCTGTTATTGAGCGCAGACTCTTCTTTCTGTTTTTCGCTTTTCTGCTTTGTCTCGTGCCCTTTCGACGGGTATTGGACGTTCGAGCCTTCGACATCGACGCCTTCGAGATTGCCCCAGAGGGGGTCACATTCCGCGTTTTCCCGGGTTCGACTTCGGTATTCTACCCCTTTTTCCCCGACGACCCACAGCTCTGCGTCGTGTCCACCCTTCGCAGATACGTTTCGGTTACCTCCTCTCTCCAGAACTCGGCGTCGGGCCAACTCCTAGTCTACTATGTTCGCCCCCACGCGCCGGTCTCGGTCACCACACTGGCCCGATGGATTCGCTGGATCCTCTCGCTCGCCGGTATAGACCCTGCTTTCGGCGCCCACTCCGTTCATGGGGCGGCGGCTTCCTCAACCTTCCTAGTGGGTGCGTCCCTGTCAGACATCCTCCGAGCGGCGGATTGGTCTCGGGAATCCACTTTCCGTACCTTTTATTTTCGCACTCCCCCTTCTGCTGGGACATCTCTCCTTCAGCGTTAAAATTGCAAAATAGGAAGCCTCCTGTCATGTTATGAAATTGAAGATTATGCTAGCTTTAGTGTACTAATAATCTTAATTTTAATAAGGACAGGAGGCGAGTATTTTCCCTCCCTTTTGTTTCCTACCCTGACTCCTCGGGGGAGTGGATCTCAAGGTGACGGATGTTTCGTTTTGCTTGTTAGTGGTTTCTCCTTTCTTTGGGGTGTATGCCGTTTCTATCCCATATCTCATTCCAGAACTAGGTCTTGGGCAGCCAGGTTGCGTTGCATCACTTACTTACACATAACATGTATTTCATCCTACATCACACACACTAACCGTGTATCTACTCACTTATGTTGACACACTCTAATATGGCTCTCATGCGTGACCAGTTTCGGTTCAGTACCTAACCTATTTTATACTCTCCTTTCAGTGTAATCCTCTTCAGGACCTCCACTGGTCGTTGGTTTGGTTACCCTCACGACTCCGCTTGCTGGGATAAAGGCTTTGTTTCGTCTTCTCCCGACCTCGTTTACAAGGAGTCTCCTCAAGTTCTGCTCACCAGAGACCGTTGTTGACAGTTTCGTTGTTTTTTCCGGTCGTTTCGAGCTCAGTCTGGACTTAGATGTCGCTTCAAGAAAGAGGAAGTGTACAGGCAGCATGACCCTTATATATACTATGCTGCTCAGTGATTTAATATTACTCTTTACGTTTTTCTTTACTGCTGTGGAGTTTAGTAAAGAGAGTTAATCCAAAATACTCGCATCCTGTCCTTGTTAAAATTAAGATTATTAGTACACTAAAGCTAGCATAATCTTCAATACCTATGGCACTTTAGCTTGCAGTAAAGAATGTGTCCTCTTTTTTTACATTCTACAAACAGTGCAGATTTCAATAGAAATGTACACTTTTATAATTAAAGGAAAACTATAGTGCCAGGAAAACAAAGTGGGTTTCCTGGCACTATAGCTCACTATAGTGCCCTTCTCCCTCCTGTCCCCTACTCCCATAAGGCATAAGGGGTTACAAAAAAACCTCTTTGTCAATTACCTGATTCCAGTCCCGATGTCCCTCGGAGCTGGTTCAGGCTCCGCCTCCGCTCTTCCTACACTGCACATGCTTTCCTATGGGGTTTTGTGTGACGCTGGATGCCCTCATGCATAGCGTGAGTATGTCCATTGTCAGTTAGGTGACCAAAAGTCGCCTCATTTAAACTAGAAATTATTTGTTTCTGTAACAGAAAAATACATATCTTCAAATATTCGGGGGTAGGGAGGCAATTGCCCCCAGGCCACCCTAAACTCAGGGCCACCTGCATCCAGCAAAAAAGGAAAAATCTGAATCCCCTGCCTCTGCCTCTAGCTGGGGACTTGGATTTTTAAATGTACGCCTTTCCCTACAGCCTGCAGCCATTGGAGTCGGCTGGCCTCTTCCTGATGATGTCAGGAGAAGGGGGCATGACTTCCACAGCTCTTCTCACAGGACCGCTGGGGAGTCTGGAAGAAGAGCAGAGGAAGTCACTCCCCCCTCCTCCTGACATCATCAGGAGAGGCCGACTTCACTGGCTGCTGCTGTATGCTGGTTGCTGGTTGCTGCTCCTGCTGGCTGCTGCCCACCCCTTCCTGGCAAGACTTGAGGAGGGGGAATACACTTTAGTTTTTTTTTTTTTATCCCTCTCCCCAGCCCTTGTCCCTTCCTCAGCTCTGTCCCATTACTCAGCCCCTGTCCACCCTCCTCAGCCCATGCCCCCCACCACAGCCCCCATAACATCCCCACTACAGCTCCTCTCCCCCAATTCCAACCCATATCACCCACACCACAGCCCCTTTCCCAAATTGTAGCCATCAACCTACTTCAGCCCCTATCACCCCACTACATTTCCTAACCCTCCAATTACAGCTCATACCCTCCACTACAGCCCCTGCCCCCCCACTGCAGCCCATAGCCCCATTCTACAGCCATGTCCCCTTACTCCACCCATGTCTACTGGCTTTAAAAGTGTAAGGTTTGGGTGTATGTGTGTGTATGAGTATGTCTGTGTGTGTGTCAGTATGTCTGTGTGTGTGTGCCAGTATGTCTGTGTGTGTCAGTATGTCTGTGTGTGTGTCAGTATGTCTGTGTGTGTGTGCCAGTATGTCTGTCTATGTGTGTGCAAGTATGTCTGTATATGTGTGCCAGTATGTCTGTCTGTGTGTCAGTATGTCTGTCTGTGTAAGTCAGTATGCCTGTAACAGTGTGTATGTCTCTGTGTGTGTGCCTGTGTATCTGTCAGTGAATGTGTGCATGTGCCTGTCAGTGAGTGAGTGTGTGTTTGTTAGTGTGTGCCAATTCAGCAAGTGTGTGTGTGCCTGTCAGTGTGTGTGTCTGTTTAGATGACTGCCCCACTTTCAATCACATGGGAAATGTGTTTAACTCTCCTCTTGGTGCAATGGGCCACTTGGCTGGGTTTGCCCCCCAGGCCTAAGGCTGCCAGCCCTTCCCTGCGTGTAGCCCACTGACCTCACTCCCACATTCTTACACAATTCTGATGTCTGGTAATGTGGTATGCGGTAGCTTTGAATACTGCGGATGCTTTACGGTTTGGTCAATTTACTTTAAAATCCACTGTAATCTCTCTCTCTCTCTCTCCCTGTCTGTCTGTCTGTCTATATCTGTACCCCAAGGAAACATGACAAATGACAATGTAGCTCCTGCTGAGACTGACACGTGCCAATTTAGCATTTCAGATACATTTTGTTATAATGAAATCTGAGATAAATCAGAACGAAAGCTAGATGATGCAATTGATGGATCGTGATGCCAGCAGTGTTCCCAAGGTAAATTGGAATTGGTATGTGAATATATATTTTAGGCAGGACAGAAAAAAATGCATTTGAAAGAGGAAATATAACCTTGCAAAAGGCATTGGGTGAATGAAGGTGCATCGTGAAAAATGAAAGCTAAACTGTAAGGAAGGACCTAATAATAAAAAGAGGACATACGAGAAATACGGCCATACTCTGTACACATCTTAAAAAAAGAGGAAGGGGATCAAGAGCCCTTGTTAAAACTTTGTTTAAATAACATTGTGAAAAGGTTTGAGTAAACAGCAGTATATACGAAATCACACCAAAAAAAATAACAGAATAATATTAAAGGGAGCCACTAGAACCTTTTCATCTAATTGAACTGGTTATAGTGCCTAGAGTGTCTTGACTTTGTCCATCCTTCTTGTATTAAAGGGACACCATAGGCACCCAGACCACTTCATCTTTTGCAAATGGTCTGGATGAAATATTCCTGTCTCACTTAGTCCTGAAATGTGAATCATTGCAGGATTAAGTCTACCTCTAATGGTAGCCACTAGAGGTTTCTCCTGCTGTTTACAGGGAGTTTAACTGCATGAAACACTGGACGTCATCACATTGTGTATTAGAACATCCAATGTCTTCAAATTCCCCACAGGAAGTATGGATAAGGCAGAGATTACATACTTCCTTCTAGTCATACTCATCATAGGCTGAAAGTAGTCAGCTGGGACTATCAGCAGGTTACTCTTAAATGTTACAGGAACACCAAATTGCCAGGAACACAAACATGTATGCCTGACCTTATAGTGCTAAAACCACTATGTTGCCCTCCTGCCCCCCTGGCTCTGCCTAAGATCAGCCTCTTTGGCTGACATAATCATAAGTGGTGTTCTGAACTAATTACAATGCTTCCCCATAGGAAAGCATTGCATTGGTTGAGATTGTCAAGGAGGCAGATCAGGGGCAGAGCCAGCACAAGCCAAACATAGCCCTGACCAATCAGCATATCATCATAGAGATGCATTGAATCAATGCATTTATATGAGGAAAGTTCAGTGTATGCATGCAGATAGTAGAGACACTGGATGGCAGTCACATTTTGCAGCACTGCCCCCGGAAGCACCTCTAGTAGCCATCTGAGGAGTGGCCAGTGGAGGTGTCCCTAGGCCCTGGTGCTAAAAGCTTTTTTGGCCCCCCCTATTGCAAGGCTGGCCAAAAGGTAGATCCTCATCTCTTGTACAATGCTAAAGACAATGCTTTGCCAGCTCTTGATCTACTATTTGCCCATCTTTGCAGGGTTGTATTTAGCACTGAGTAGTGTTTGTGTGTTTCAATATAAGCATGTTTTTTGTATGGAGTATGTGAAAGTGAATGTAAGGGTGTGTTTTAATGTAGTGTTGACATTTGAATGCTGGGGTGTGTTTGTATATAGTGATGACATTTGTATGCAGGGGTGTATTTGTGTGTCGTGTTTGTGTTTGAATGTTGGGATATACACATACACTGCCCCCCCCCCCCCCCCACACACACACACACTGACACACATACAGAAGCACATCACTCACACTGACACAGATGCAGACACACATACACATATACACACATACATATACAGGTACAGAGACAAAGATACAAACACTGACACATTTACAGATACACAGACACACAGATAAACACATGCAGATACACAGACACACAGATACAAACACTGACACTTTTGCAGATATACAGACACACACAGGGCCGTCTTTAATTTTGATTGGACCCTGGGCAAGCATTTACTTGGGCCCCCCTGACTACATATAGATACACACAAATACACTACCTGACACACATGCAGATACACACTGACCGCATATAGATACACACAAGAACATACAGATACACACAGACACTGACACACACACAGATACAAACACTGACATACATGCAGATACAAAAGGTACACACACACTGACACACATGCAGATATACAGATACAAACACTGACACATACAGATACACACACACACAAACGCAAATGGACAACATACAGATACAGAGACACATTCTGACAGACGTACTGACACAGACAGCTATACTGAAACACACATACACAAAGACATACTGAACCACACAGACATACAGATACACTGACAGACATACTGGCACATATACACACAGACAGATGGACATACTGAAACACACATACACTGACAGACATATTGACAAACACAGACATACAGAACCACACGGACATTGACAGACTCACACAGACATTCTGTCACACATACACACAGACAGACATACTGAAACACACATACACACAGAAACTGACAGACATACACATATACAGACATTTCGACACTCACAGACAGCCATACTGAAACACACATACATACTGAACCACACAGACACTGACAGACTCACACACACACAGACATACTGACACACTGACAGACATTCTGGTACACATACACACAGACAGACAGACATACTGAAACACACATACACACAGACACACACACATACAGACATTTTGACACTCACACTGAAACACACAGACATACAGAACCACAGGGACACTGACAGACTCATGCACACACAGACATACTGACACACTGACAGACATTCTGGCACACATACACGCAGACAGACATACTGAAACACACATACACACAGATAGACATACATATATACTGACACACACACACACACACTCAGACATTCATGCAAAATTCAAATGCAACAGTGCTCCGTTTTCCAAAATTTAGTAAACGATTTTACATAATCAGTTGCAATGTGATTATTTTATTTTTCCCAACCCTCTCTTCTAATCAAAAAAAATAGCTCAAGTTATTTAAACGTTTGATATTTAGGTATGACTGCACATAAAGCACATGATGTATGTATTAATGTGTTTCCTCGCAGTGGGTTTACATATCATCCAAAATGGTGAATAAAAAAATACATGTATAAAAAGAGTCAATGACATCTCAATGTCGATAATGATGTCAAATGCCAGGGACAGAGATTTTGCTCTAGATTTACATAACAAATGCTGTTTATTTCGTTTAGTGAAAGCCCGAGAAGTAAAATGGTAACTGATTGCTTGTAGCTGTTTTTAGACTGTGCAGCCGTGGATATGGTTCTCCTGTACATATTTCTGCACATAACAGATTTAATCATATAATACATACATTCCTAAATGTTTACATAAACACTCGATCAATGCAGTGCAGTGTATTTTTGCATGAATAATTTTATGCCTCATAAGGAGTATGTGTATTTCAATAAGTCCCTTCAGTTAAATCATTGTAAGATGAAAACACTTTTCTTTATTCAAACCGAATAGCTTGCGCAGTGAATTATTTAATTTAACTACATCACTGCAGCTTTAAAATTATATACACATTTACAAAAAAACAAACAAACAATTTTTTCAGACATTCTGGCACACATACACACAGACAGACATACTGAAACACACATACACCAAGATAGACATACATATATACTGACACACACACACTCAGACATTCCAGACTCAGACTCAGAGTTTCTTACCTTTTCCTGGAGGTGGATTCCCTGGGGTCCAGTGGGCTGGCTGGGGTGGCTGGGAGTTAAGCTCTCGCTCTCTCCCGGCCTGGCCCCCTTCTGAGCAGCTGGTCCTCCTTCCTCCCGCGCGGTTCCGGTTTCTGTGGGAGGAAGTGACGCGCGGCGGTCACTTCCTCCCAGACGGCTGCCGAAAAGCAAGGGCCTGGTCGCGCTGTTAAAGCGCCACAGCGCCTGACCGGGCCCCTGCTGACACAGGCCCACCGGGTGGCCCTAAGTGCATGGGCCACCCGATGGGCCCCCATAGTCTGCGGGCCGGGGCAAACGGAGCAGCTGTCTTGGGCCCCCCAGCAGGGACAGGGCCCGGGGCAGCTGCCCCGTTTGCCCCGCGTTAAAGACGGCCCTGGACACACAGATAGACGGCTAACAGAAACACAGATAGAAAAACTGACACATATGTAGATACATAGATATACACACTGACACATGCAGATGCACAGACACACAGAGACACATGCAGCTACCCAGACACACAGATACACACACTGACTCTCATACAGACCCACATTGACACACATGCTGATCAAAATTTGCACTTTTTAAGCCACCCTCCAGTTTCTTACCTTTTCAGGCCAGTCTGCTGACTGAGGTTGTTCAGAGTCAGAGGCTGGCTCTCTCATTTCTCTCATCCCTCCTTCTCCTCCTGTCACTTTTGCGTGGCTCTGTCTCTGTTAGATGGGAGAAACTTACTAGCTCTCACTTTTTCCAACACTGCCATTATTAATAAAGGGTTTGATCGCATTGCTAAAGCATGATCAAGCCCCTGATTACACATGCCCATCAGCAGGCCCTAAGTGCATGTTTCACTCGACTGGTCCCCTTAGCATGTGGGCCCAAGTGTTGCATTTAGCATTAAAACTTAAAAAAAACCTTTAACGCTGGATGGAGAGATGGTGACAGGAGACACTATAACCACTTCAATGAGATGAAGCAGTTAAGGTACCCACAGTGTCCATTTAAACCAGTGGTATTCCATTTCTTCTTCTTATGACATTCCCAAAGTATCTTAAACATATAAAGTCTCATGCCAAAAAGAAGTGAACTTACACCCACTGTTTAAAATATATTGGAGTGCTTTGCCATGCCTCTAAGTCTGAAGCCATGCCATTAATGAATCTTATACACAATCACAGGGTAAAATATAGTCAAATATATTGAGAACTTGGCTAGTATGTTCTAACCAGCTGGTATGAAGAGTATGAGCATGAGACCTGCCATCTCCCTTAAGAACCATATATAGTGACATAGTAGTCTAGGTTGAAAAAAGACAAAACTCCATCAAGTTCAAACATAAAGCTCATTTTGTTATGCTGTTGATCCAAAAGAAGGCAACCCTCCCTCCCCCCAAACAATTGTAGCCATTTTCAACTATGCCACAAAAGGGGGGAAAATCCCTCTTGACTCCATAATGGCAATCAGATTTCTCCTTGAATCAGTTTTTTTTTTTTTCAATTTATCTATAGAAACTGATTACACAAACCTCTTTAGGCAGAGAATTCCACATCTTTATTGTTCTACTGTAAAGAACCCTTACCTCTGCTGTAAGCAAAAAAATACCTTTCTTCCAAACTGAATGGGTGACCACTTGCTGGTTGTATATTTTTGCTAATGAACAGATTATCACATACCGGTTTGTACTGACCCTATATATATATTTATATATAGTTATATAGTGTTATCATATTCCCTCTGAGATGCCTTTTATTAAAAAAAAAAAAAAAAAAACAATTCCAGTTTCTCTAGCCTCTTCTCATAACTAGTTTTGCAGCTCGCCTGTACTTTTTATAGTCCTGCAATATCCTTCTTTAAAACTGGTGCCCAAATACGCATCACATATTCAAGGTGGGGGTCTTACTATTGGTTTGTAAAGAGGCTAAATTATATTTGGATCACATGAATAAAACATTTTTTAAAACATAAAAGCCCCTTACTAGCTTTTGCATTGCAGACCAGCATTTCATTCTAGTTTGTGATCTGTATTAGTTCCCAAGTTCTTTTCCTTTAATGTATAAGTGGCCTGTGGTTTCCGTATTCCAAAATGCATGACTTTGCATTTATCTGTATTGAATTTATCCAAATCCTTCTGTAGAAAAGCCATGTCTTTTATAACCATGTTGATTCCTGCTAATTATTTTTTTGTTTAAAATTAATTCTTTAATATTATCCATTAACAGCAATTCAAATAATTTCTCAACCACAGGTGTTAGCTTCTGGGTCGAGCTTTTGAACCTTTTTGCAAATATAGGCATCACAACTGCTTTTCTCCAACTCTCTGGTACAATTCCTGAAGAAAAGAATCCTGAAAAATTAAAAACAGTGGTATGGATATTTCTACACTAAGCTCACTAAGCACATGTAGGTGAATGCCATCTGGCCCTGGGGTTTTGTTTACATTAACTTTTTTAATTTCTAGTGCACTTTATCCTGTGTTAAGCAATCACCTGTTTGATGTAAGGCTTTTGTGACAGGGATTTGCAAATGTAAAGCCATAGATTATTCTTCCCTATATACTGAAGAAAAAACATTATTTAGAATTTCTGTCTTGTCCTGACCCTCTATGATTAACTCACTCATCTCACTTTCCAATGGACCAATACTTTCATTATTAGATTTTTTGGCATTAACATACTTAAAACTTTTTGGGGTTGGTCTTGCTCTCTATAAACTTTTCCTTTTCATGTTGCACATCTAATCACTCTTTTGCAAGCCCCTTTTGGCATACTTTTTATCATTTGACTGACCATTGTACTAAACCACAATGGTTATAATTTGCTTTTTTATATTTGTTTTCCAATGATTTGTATTTAGAAATGTACTTTTGTAGAATCTGTTTTAAGAACTTCCGTTTATCCTCTTTGCTTTTGCCAGTGAATAAGTCCTGCCAGTCAATGAGTTGTCAAGATAAATGCAAGTTCGTAACCCTTGGCTTCCAATCAGGTTTAATATAAGACATACCCCACCCCTTTTTCTGTTTTATTCTATCCTTTCTAAACAATGTATATCCATTTAAATAAACAGATAAATCAAGTGTTTCATCCCACCAAGTTCCAGCAATCCCAATAATGTCACACTGTTCTTTGTATGCCAATATCTCAAGTGAGAGTTTAAAAATCATTGAAAACGGGGAAGTTGGCAATAAAATACAAACAGATTGCAACACTTCATCTGATGACATCATGCACACATATGATTTGCTCTGAGAACAAACCACATGCCAGTAAATAAGGGTAGAGGGTTAATGATATCTGTTCTGGCTCCGGAACTCTAAGTATCACTGTTTTCAGGATTCATTTAACAATGTAACATATCAGTAAATCTCTGCTCCTTCCGGACCTATGTCTTGTGAAGTGCTGACAGTTAGTGGCCCTCAAACGGCCGTGTAATAACTTACCGTATCACATTACTATAATGGTACTTATTTGTACTCAATAAATCAGCTTGTACAATGGTTTACACTAGGGGGGCTATTATTATTCTTATTATTTATATAGCGCAAACGTATTTTTCAACATGTTACAATTATTGCATGGGGATAATCAACAGCGAGTAATTGACATACAAAACATACAAAATATCAATAGACATAAGAGGTGAAGAAGGCCTTGCTCAGATGAGCTTACAATCCATGATGGTTAATGGTAACGGTAGAGCTGCGGGATTAAGATAACTATAGAATATTAATGATAGAAATTGTAAAACTTTCATGTTTTGCTTAGATGGGTTATTACAATTGCTGTGGTTGCTATGTGTGGAGAGCAGAAGGACAACCTGTCCGGATCAGTTCTGGGCTGCCAAAGTCAAGACTGCCGAGGGTGTAACTAGCCCCGGGCACATAAGTGCAAATAACTCTGGATGTGCTGTTTTTCAAGCTTAAACACCACATCGCGAAATTCTTTCCTCCATGACCACTTCAAAAAGCAGAAATGGTCATAGACGCTAGCATAACTGTTGTGGCCGTGGCTTAAATCTGAATATTATTCGTTTAATTAATACATAATAATTAAGCAATAAGTAACAACATTAATATTTTTATAGTTCTTGGAACCGTGGTCGAATATATGAATAGAAAATACACAAAACATTGTAATATTAAATGTTAGTTTAATATAATAATTAATTAAAGTAACAGGATGTGACAGATTCTAGATGCAACAATGAATTACAGTAAATGCAAGTAACAGGCTATATGAATTACAAATGTCCCCAGTCCTTAGATGGGGCTAAGTCAGCTGATGCTAGTCTTAGAGAGAGAGGCAGAATCTCTATTACATCTGATTGTTATTCCTCATGGGATGTTTTCTGGGAGGTAACGTCCCTAGAGTGAACTGGCCTGTGATGTTAGTGCCAGAATTACATGGCTTAGGAGACCATACAAAGAAAATGAATCCTAAATACTGCATCTAGTGTTTCCTCTAAAGCTCTAATCTTATTATGCTTTATTTATGGTATAAATCATAATTTAACATCATTACAGTAACACTTTAAGCATGTGATATGTTTAAACCTGCTTCCTGAAATTGTATTGCATTTCTGACTCATTTCTGGAACCAGCTATGGTCATGGCAGTATAGTTCGTAGACGTTGACGAATGTCTCTTTTTGTTATAATTTCATATTTCTTGTTCTTGTTCTGTGCTCAGTCTGTGGTCTGGCCTCCAGGCTCTCCAGTGTAACTTGATAATCAAATATGTTTGACTGAAACTTGACAGAATAACTCTTTACTTTGGATAATAATAAATTGCAAGTCCCACCGCAGCACAATCTGACAGAGGATCCATTTAGACTTGCTGCACTTCCTAAAGGGATGTTAAGAATTCTACTGAAGCATTTTCAGTACTCTAATCTTGAAGCTTGTAATTATTTACCATTCCCTCATAATCTTTTTTTGGGACATTTACAATGCTTAATAAAGTCGCTGAATTAGTGATCAGTTCTTTTAAACAAGATGAAAAAAAGTGACAGTGAATCCAGTTATGCTGGGGATCAACATATTAGTAATTGTGTGCTGTGGCCTAGTTGCACTCTCAGCACACGATATAACTCTGTCCCGGGCTGCCCAATGTCAATTCTGTACATAAATAACATCTGTTGTCAGCACGCACTGCACACTGCTGACTGATGTGTTTAGCTTCTATCCAAAACCTGCAAGGAGAAGATCGTTCTCCCCTCCCTCCCTTCATTTAATAAGCCCTCCCTGCTTCCCCGCATCCCTGCATTTTATTTTGTATTTTTTTAAAAGAAATCTCCCTGATCATCCTCTGCCCTCTCCCTCGCCTCACCGTCGCTTGCATGCGCTCTGACCTGACAAAACAGCTTCTCTATGAGAAGCTTGTGATTGGACTGCAGAGGCCCCACTTGGCGTCTAATAGAGGAGGAAGGTCGGGGCTGGGAGCTTTGCCTGGCATTGGGTGTAAGGCAAGTTTTAAAACTTTTTATTGCAGCATTATATCGGTGAACCTAATAGTAATGCCCAATAGAGTGTTTTAACTTTAAAGAAAATATTTGCTAAATAAGGGTTACAGTCAGTAGCAGAGCTACCGCGGTCACAGGAACCGCAGGTGCGACCGGGCCTGTCACCTAAAAGGGCCTGGCTGCCATGCCAACCCCTGCTGAAGAGTAAATAATTCAATCCTTCCAGCCACACTGTGCATCCTCCCAGTAACTCTCCAACACTCAGCCTGGCTGCCCTGTCGACCCCTGCTGAAGAGTGAAGAATTCACTCCTTCCGGCCACACTGCACGTCCTCCAAGTAACTCTCCAACCCCAATAACTCTAAACTACCTTCAATTACTTCCTCCCTAATTATCTAGCTGGCAATACCCTCAACCTTATTTTCTGGAGGAAGTCTCGCACCCAGGCAGACTATCTCCATTATAGATTCATATTGTGTTCATACAGTGCAGCCCTTGCCTTCGCCAAGCAGTCATACTTTTCCTCTCTCATTATTTCATGCTCCCACAACCCCAGACATCTCTTTGACACCTTTAACTCTCTTCTCCGCCCTCTCACCCCCAAACTAACCTTACAGCCGATAACTTTGCATGCTACTTTACTGACAAGACTGAACAGCTAAGGCAATAATTCTCCCCATCTTGCCGTTCTCTTTCTCAACCATACTAAATCAACACGCTACCTGCAAAGATCATGCCTTTCCTACCCTTCAGACTTTATCCCCAGCTACTGAACAAGAGGTGGCTACGCTTCTCCTTTCCTCTTGCCTGCTCGATCCTGTCCCATCTCATCTTATCAGATCTATCTCCCCTTGTCTTGTGCCTTCCTTAACACACATCTTTAACTACTCTCTCTCTTCTGGCATTGTACCTGCTGACCTTAAACATGCCACTGTAGTACCTATCCTGAAAAAAAACATATCTTGACCCGTCTTCCCCCTCTAACTACCGTCCCATATCTCTGCTCCTTTTTTTCTGAAAGCTTCTGGAAAGACGTGTCTTTACCCATATGTCTCACTCAGTGGTGTATCCTGGTTTTGTGCTGCCCTGGGAGCTGCTGATAGCGTGAGATGATGCTTTCAGCCTATCAGTAGACTGGGAGCTGCTGATAGTGTGAGAGCGTGAGATGATGCTTTCAGCCTATCAGTAGACTGGGGGCTGCTGATAGCGTGATAGCGTGAGATGATGCTTTCAGCCTATCAGTAGACTGGGAGCTTCTGATAGCGTGATAGCGTGAGATGATGCTTTCAGCCTATCAGTAGACTGGTAGCTGCTGATAGCGTGATAGCCTGAGATGATGCTTTCAGCCTATCAGTAGACTGGGAGCTGCTGATAGCGTGAGAGCCTGAGATGATGCTTTCAGCCTATCAGTAGTCCCTCAGTGAAAAACGAGAGTGAAAAAGTTACATAACTTTTTCACTTTTTTTATATGACGTTGCATGGTGCCTGGAGTATCCATTTTTTGTCTTTTTATGGTGGTTTTTGTCATATTTTTTGGTATTGTACTGAAAATTTGAAATTCAATTTAAGTTTTATTCATAAGCATTTGTTTATGGGGTTTTGGATAAGAAAGTTCCCCTTTTACTAATTTATTCATTTTATTGAATTTTTGTATGTGTTTTAAAGCAATTTACAATATTTCCAAATGTCTCATTCCTCTTAATTTCAAGAGCCACTATTTTTAAAGAAATGTTCGAAACATTTACCAACACTTAAAAATATCAAGACAGCTGTTTTATTATCATCACCCCACATATAAGGAAATTATAAGAGACTGCAACATATTAATTTACCTAAATAACTCCCTGCCTTTATCCAGGCATATACCGTAAATCTAAAGGATTATAATGAACACATACATGATTAGACTTTATTTATATTTTCAATTTTGAGAGGAAAGCATTTGTATGGCATATTGCTGCTATATTATATGGTGATGACAAAATATTCCAAATCAAAACACACTTAATGCTAGAAAGGTCTAGTATTTGTTAGTGAGACTCCCATTAAAATATATGGTTTGTCGCAGTGCTGATCGGGATGTAATTAATCATCTCAAGTTCATCATTGTTACCTGTACTTTGCTCAGACAAGCGATTTGTAATCCTCTGCAGAAATACTCATTTGAGACACAATTTCATCAGTCTGCAGCTCTTCATCCTATTTTTTTTTACCGAGACCCTCCTGTGTAAACCAGAGGAGAATATAATTAAGATTCTGTCAATTTTAGCAACAGTGTCAAATAATTACATCAGCGAGGGGTACAGTTTGAGTATATTTAATTTGCCAAGAGCAAGCAGGCATATTTCATAGTTATTCTGATTACACTTTGATTTTGATTTGATTATATTTCAAAACTAAATACCAGCAACATATTTAAAAAAAATGTACATTCTTGTTGATCGTTAAAAATACATGTGATGGGGGACGGGGCCGGACCGCAGAGCTGAGCGGCAGCAATCCTCAACAGCTCCTGCGACCAGATTCGGCAATAACGGCATAAAGCCAATAAAAAGGCAACAAAAAGCAAAACTAGAGCCACCGAGCGAAGGGGGAAGTCGGGGCAGACAAAATGATACCTCATAAGCGACATCCGACCTGATCTACACCCGTCTCACAGATAAGGCTTACTAGCATGGTGGGCGCGGGAGAGGTGGCCACTCTCCTGCCGCCTAGAACAAAGGGAAAGAAGACACAGAGCCCTCGTTCCTCCCCCTCTGGACCGGCGGGGGATATCCCGGTCCTCCCTCACACGATCAGCCGAACAAACCATACCCAAGCGACGGGACCACGAAGTTCGGAGGCCACAAGCGGAGTACACAAAATAACGGACAGCTCCCACGCCACTACCCTGGCAAAGATCAGGAGGGAAACGGAGCTCCGATACGACCGCTTATTCAGGGTGGTCTGGGAGAAGCTGGAGGCCCTACTGCAGTCCCTACGACCGGAACCCTCATCTGGCGGTAAGCTGCAGGGCCCGACGCGCAAAGGCAAAGAGAGAGATGGGACAAACCCCACCAGAAGGCGTTCGACACACCAGCACCCAACCGGAGCCGCCATGCGACCAAACATAGCCTGCACACCACCCATCAAGCTAAAAGGACTCCTGGGACACAGCTTCACAGACGGCCCTTCCGAAAAACAGCGACCCAGCGCGGAATCAAGAGGGGCAAAGGCCACCCAGGCAGCCCAAGCAGGTGGCGGACGGTAAAACCTTACCCAGCCGGGATCGCTACACCACCACCTCGAACCGTCAGCAGCCGGTGACCACTCCAACCCGCACAAATCTCAGCCGGGAAACTACACTACGCACCAGGCGCACCCGGCATGGGAGCTCCCCTCCACTGCACACCCGGACCGCAGAGCGCAAGACTAACTCACCGTCCCAAGTATGCAGACATGAAGAACTCTGCCTACCTCCATGCAGACGGGCACAACCCTGCGGGCCCAGGGGAGCAAGGTACACCAGCGATTGTCCCTCTCCTACACCGCCCCAGCCAGCCACACTGGCCCACACTAGGGCTAGGGCCACAACATCACATACATCTGGATGGACCTTTGCTCCTCAAAGATCCCGGCCAGCCACGAAGAGGCATTGGTTGAACACCCCCAGGTGGACACACTAAAATATGGCTCAATGGAGCTACCTACCGGGACTGATGAGATGCATCACCCTGGGCAACAGCACGGGTAACCTAAAGCAATACCCATGGACACTCTCAAGCGCAAACAAGATATTGCATACTTATGTCGTTCACCTATGATGTATACTCCTACCTTTATAATTTTCTTTCTCACAATGATTAAGCCTGTGTAGAATACCATTATATCTCTGCTGGGGTCCCATACCAGTCTGACACCGCTCACCCCCACGAAGCACCTACCAATAGTGTTGCCTGTGCCTCACATGCACAGGCAACACTACATGCCCAAGGCCCGACACACACTTGCAGTTACCGAATAAGGTATACGCTACTTACCGCACATGAGAACTCATACTCTAACTACCTAACACCAAACATCAGCTCACATACCCCCACAAAGTAGTTGGAAAACGCTACTCTGCTTAACTGACACACTAGGCGGTCACCCTTGGCGATACTAAGCTTAGCACGCATGGCCTGCTCCGATATCCAAGATCACTGTTTAGCAGACTCCCACACCTCCTATGGGCACACCTAATTGTTATACGTTTAAAGCGGATGTCATACAATGCTGTTCTAGAAATTATTATTTTCTTATGTTGTTCTTCTAATACCTTTGTTTAGAACTACTCATGAACCTGCCACAAGTGCCCACAACCTAGACATCCCTACTAGCATGATAGAAACTGCAGGTTTAGCCTGTGACATCGTAACAATAAAGGTATAGCTGGAATAGCGTTCATAAACATTAATTGTTTTATTTATTTCTATTTTTCACTCTGACGTTCTAACTGCATAGCACAGCCAGAAAACTCACTTATTTACCTAATCTACTTAACTGATACTCTTCAGGTCTGCTGGTCCTTATGATAGAAGCACTGGTCTAGTTTTTCAAGCAGACTTGTTTGTTCCAGCACTCAAAATTTTGCAGCAGTATACAGCAAAGCAACCTAATTCACACATATGCCACCCTACATTGCAGTAACACTTCACCACTGTTAAGCCTGTTACGTTGATCTTGCTTATATTTTATATCTTTAAAAATGTGCACATACTCTTGCCAATGTTAAGCCTGTATATATATATATATATATATTCCAATGTGATAATAAGGTGCACTCACAGGACTTTTTTCAGTAACTTACTTTATTTTTAAGAAGTGAATTCCATGTGAAAATATCATAAATCGACGTTTCGACCCCTATAGGGTCTTTTTCAAGATCAATCTTACAGTGTACAGCCATGCATATATATAGGTGTTTACTAATAATCACTTACCTAAACGGTGTGTGTGAACAAAGCTCCCGCTCGAAAATCCGAAACCCGGAAGTGATTCTGTGCCACCACGTGACTGCGTGTGATGACGCGTGTGCGTCGTTGCCAGGCAACGGGTCTAAACAAAACATAGCCTCCAATGGAATACCTATTCCGCGGGCTGCGAACAGCTCTAGGGGGGCTCGATCGTGATCCTAAGTGCCAGTGACTGAGTGGTACCTGCCAATAGTAATTGGCAAGGTCCATCCCTGCTTCCCCATGGAGGATTACTGTAATACATTATTTGAACATCAACATATTTTGCATCAATCTTCGGACAAGATCTTAGCTTATTATCGTTTTGTCGACGATGTACTTATGATATGGAAGGGCTCGTCTAAAGAATTGGAAGAGATGGTAGCCAATATCAATCAATTAACATCACCAGTTAAGTTCACACTGACACATAGTGATGAAGCAATCCCTTTCCTCGATGTCACTATATATAAAGAGGGGAATAAATTTGGATATTCACTCCATCGCAAGAAAACCGATAGAAACACATTACTCTCCAACACCAGTTACCATCCGAAGCATTTCAAAGACTCCCTACCCATATCTCAATATATGCGTGTCCTTAGGTACAACAGCGACGAAAAGAACCGAGAGAAACAATTGAATGATATGACCCACAGATTTCAAGAAAGAGGCTACCAGCCAAAAACACTTGAGAAAGCCAAAACTCGGGCATTTGAAAAATGGACACAGGAGACTAAAGAAACACAAGGGGAAGTTAGTAGCAACATACCCAAAATGTACTTACCACTTACTTACCATACTGGATCTACACAAATCCGACAATCTATAGAAAAACATTGGGACATACTGGAGTCGGACAAACAACTACCTGTCATATTCAACAAGAAACCCATCATCAGCTACAAAAGAAATAGAAATTTACGAGACATCTTAATTCGGAATGACCCTATACAAAGCTATAAGAAAAATGTCATACAGAAGAAATTGGGATGCTACAGATGCAGTGGGTGCGTCACGTGTAGCCACATGAACTCTGGCAACTCCTTTGCCCACCCTCATAGTGGCAAAAGAATTAAAATTCCACACTACATCACGTGTACTACAGATCACGTCATCTACCTAATAACCTGTCCATGTGGATTATCCTATGTAGGGAAGACGGACCTTACCCTACGAGATCGTATCCGAGGCCACAGATCTGGCATTATGACAGCCTTCAGGGATCAAAAGACAGATAAACCGGTAGCCAAACATTACCTTGCAGCATCACATAGACTTCCTACACTCAGATTCATGGCGATAGATCATGTTCCACCTTTACCTCGTGGTGGGGACAGATCCAAAATATTGCTTCAAAGAGAAGCATATTGGATTTTTACTTTGGACACTGTCACACCTCGTGGCTTGAACGAATATAACACATACTCTATGTTTTTGTGAATTATAGGCATATATTCAGGACATGTTTGGGCAGTCTAGCTGTGAGACACTTTTTGTCACCAAATAACCGTAATCCTCGGGGTTTTGTTTGTAAATAAGCTTCTCATAGATACTATAATTCATTTAGTGAATCAATAATTGACTCGTTATCTTAAGTACTAAAATTAAACAATAGGTAAGGAATCTATTAGGCATACCACAGTGCCCAGTATAGATGAACTGGGTTTACGTTTTCACCTTTAATAGGCCCATAATAGAAGGGCATTATGGCCTTATACTGGTTATCAGTATACATTCTGCAGCACGATATGTGCATATTTCGTCCAGAAGTTTGGATGGGCACCATTATATGTTGTAAATATGGATTAATTGTAAAGAATATGTATATTAAGTTGTTATCATATAGTAGCACGTATTATATGCTCCACTTACATATTAGGATACAATATACATGTGTATAAAGTGACATTATCTATGCACTTAGTATCTTACATAAGAATTAACACCATATTATCTCTAGAGCTATGTTCAGTAGGACTGTCCGAGGATGATTTGGTAGGACGTTTCTATTTTTAATTTTTCATGTTTCAGCACTGTCACTTTCACAATTTTTCACGTGTGATGTCACTTTTGTTTGTAGTCCTCGATTAATTCTCGGACAGTTCAGATAATGTATTACAGTAATCCTCCATGGGGAAGCAGGGATGGACCTTGCCAATTACTATTGGCAGGTACCACTCAGTCACTGGCACTTAGGATCACGATCGAGCCCCCCTAGAGCTGTTCGCAGCCCGCGGAATAGGTATTCCATTGGAGGCTATGTTTTGTTTAGACCCGTTGCCTGGCAACGACGCACACGCGTCATCACACGCAGTCACGTGGTGGCACAGAATCACTTCCGGGTTTCGGATTTTCGAGCGGGAGCTTTGTTCACACACACCGTTTAGGTAAGTGATTATTAGTAAACACCTATATATATGCATGGTTGTACACTGTAAGATTGATCTTGAAAAAGACCCTATAGGGGTCGAAACGTCGATTTATGATATTTTCACATGGAATTCACTTCTTAAAAATAAAGTAAGTTACTGAAAAAAGTCCTGTGAGTGCACCTTATTTTTTTTTTTTTTTTTTTTTAATTTAGTATTTATTAAGTTTTCTTATTTTACACAGCATTAAGTATTAACAATTATACTTAATCAATAAAAACATGATTCTGTTAGGAATTCAACATACATTACATTTCCATACATTTATATCTTAATCATAGACATTTCTCTCCTATGTAAACACACATAAGAAATATTGAAGCCTCCATTGGAAAAAAAAAAAAAAGAGAAAAATTATTGTTAGTTACATTTGTTGTCTCTTATCTATGATTAGTATATCTACATTCATATCCACCAGCATATATTTAAATACTAATATCTCTCATGTATAATGCGTAGTCCCTGTTTCGTTATGCCAGTAGGCCACATTCTATACTATTCGTTTTATATCCATTATTAGAGAGTTATATATTTCTCTTAGTAGGTTTTGTTTTTTATTATCATTATACCAGGTTGTTCCTATTTCCATCTCTAATTGGTTCAAAATTTGCTCTTTTATATGTTGTAGGTCAGGGATGTCAGTATTTTTCCATGATCTTGCAATCAACAGCTTTAGAGCCATAAAACAGTGAATGACTAATATTTCATTTTTTTTATTTAGTTCGGTATTGTAGATATGTAGTAAGGCCGTTTCTGGTGTAAAGTTTAACTGTATATTACTTATCTGTGTTATTATGTCATATATAAGCTCCCATATTGGTTGGATTCTTGGGCAGCTCCACCATATATGTAGCATAGAGCCGTCCAGATTAAAACATCTCCAACAATTTGGGGGGTTAGTATGGCAAATCTTATTTAGTCTCTTTGGGACCAAGTACCATCTATAGCTGACTTTTATAAAGTTTTCCAATATGTTTAGGGAGTGGAAGTTTTTCTTAATTCTTTGGAAAGCTTTGCACCATGAGATGAAATCGATTTTACTATCTAGTTCTCTTTCCCATTTTTTAAAGATCACAGGAATGTATGGTTGATTTTTGAGATTAAGTAACTCAATTATTATAGAGTATTTTTTATTCGTGGTGTCATTGGATAAGATCTTTCTGGTTAACTTTCCTGTTTCTCCATTGTATTTTATCAGGTGCTTCTTTAAGAAGCTTTTAATGCGTAAGTAGGTGAAAATTTCCCTAGATGGTAAATCTAGTCTAGATTTTATGATCGGGTAGACTTCTATCTGATCATTTTTATATAAATCCTTAATACATATGTCGCAATTTTTATACCAGTTTTCCATGTTTATATCCTCCATAATTTTTTCTATCGTTTTTATGGGTATAGTGTCTGGAATTTGATCTGCTATTCCTAATTTGTTTTTTATTATATACCATTCATTTATTGTTTGTGAAATAATTTTACTTTTGATTTCTGGTAAGCGTACCCTTTTATTTATATTAGCCCAGAGTAGTGTTTCTAGATTTGTAGCCTTTTCTCTATATAGTTCTATTTTATACCATGCTTGTTCTTTGCAATCTGTAGCTTGTAAGTTTAAGGCATGTGTTGTCATAATTGCATGATAGATATTAATTATTAATGGATACCCCAGGCCCCCCCGATGAGTTTTATTTGCTAGTGTTAATGAATTAATTCTGGGTTTCTTGCCCCGCCAAATGAAATCTGTGAAACATTTTTGTATTATGTTTAACCAGTGGGTTGAGATTTTAAGAGGTATCATACGGAACAGGTAAATCCATTTTGGGACTATATAAGCTCTTATCGTGTTTATCCGGCCCCACCATGAAATTTCATAGCGCCTCCAATCCCTCAAGAGTCTATTCATTTCTTTTAATTGGTTCAAAAAATTAATTTCCATTAGCCTATCGACATCTGTTGTTAGCAGAATACCTAAATATGGTAGTTTTGTAATTGACCAGTTAAACTGATAGTTTTGTCTTAATCTTTGTAACTGTATTTTATTTATGTTTGTAATTAGAGCTGAGGTTTTATTAATATTCATTTTAAAGTTAGAGACCTCTCCATATTGCATAATCTCTTGTATCACCTGGGGTAACGAGTTTTCTGGGTCTGTAATGGTCAGTATTACATCGTCTGCGTAGAGACTGATTTTAAGTTGTTCATCGGGAATTTTAATTCCTAATATGCCTGTGTTTTGTCTAATCCTGCATGCCAGGGGTTCCACAGAAATGACATATAGCAACGGGGAGAGTGGACAGCCCTGTCTCGTACCGTTGAGAATTGGAAACCAGTCTGATCTTAAGTCCCTACCTACAATCCTGGCAGACGGGGCTGAGTACAGGGCCTCCACTGCCCCCGTAAACCAACCCTCAAAACCCATTTTATACATGGTTTGTTTTAGGAAATCCCAGCTGACCCTGTCAAACGCTTTTTCGGCGTCAATAGACAGGGTCAGCTGGGGCGTCCCGCTTTTCTGAACCCAGTCCAGTATCTCTATCATTCTCCTAGTATTGTTATTAGACTGCCTTCCAGCCACAAAGCCTATCTGGTCTTTGTGTATAATTTCTGGCATTACTAATTGGAGTCTCTTTGCCAATATTGCTGAATATAATTTTGCATCGGCGTTGATTAGTGATATTGGACGGTAATTTGATATTTCTATCGGGGATTTACCCGGTTTTAGTATTGGAGTGATATGTGCTCTCAAGAAATCATTAGAAGCTTGGCCTTTGTTTGATATTTCATTGAATGTGTCTGTTAGCACTGGGATGATTTGAGATTTAAATTTCTTATAAAATTGATTAGTGTATCCGTCCGGTCCCGGGGCCTTATTTTTTGCTAAATTCTTTATTGCCCATTCTAATTCATCTGTGGTGAATGTTTCATTTAACTTCCTTTTTTGGTCTATAGTAATTTTTGGCATTTTTATCTTTGCTAAATATCTTTCCATATCTTTTGTAGGAGGATTTAAATGTAGATTATATAATTTGCCATAGAATTTTTTAAAAGCCTCCGCTATGTCCTCCGGTTTTATAATATTTTCATCTCCTACTTTTAATTTATAGATTTTTCTTTCTACGTTTTGTTTTTTTAATCTGTTTGTTAGTATGGAATCTACTTTGTTGTTTTTATAGTAAAATTTTATTTTCAGTTTTTTAAGGTTTCGTTGAATCCTGGCCTCGATTAGCTGGTTTATAGTTAATTCACATGATTTAATCTTTTTTTGTCTTTCGGTTGAAAAGTTATTTTTATTCAAATTTACTAAGTTGTAATATTCAATGTACAAATCTGATAAATTTGCCTCTCTTTTTTTTTTTTGTTGGCTTGCCAGCTTAATCCAGTACCCTCTAATTACCGCTTTGAAGGTACACCAGAGACATTCTTTGGTGGTCTCTACCTTTGTGTTTTCTTTAAAAAAAAATTCCATCATATTACTCATATATTCTATATTTTTTTCCTCCAATAGACGGTCATCTAATCTCCATAGTGGGGGGTTTCTTTTTTTATTTTCCGCCACTTCGGCTAATATTAAATCGTGATCTGACCAGGTGTTACCTAGAATCTTAATTGAGGTCACTGATTTAGAAAAATCTAGGTTACCAAGTATTAAATCGATTCTTGCAACTGAGCCATGGGGGGCAGACCTATGAGTGTAATTTTTATCGTTGGGATGCATCAATCTCCAGCAATCAATTAACTCGTATTTATTTACTGTTTTATTCATTTCTTTAGCCTGTTTTACTAAATTTTGGTTAATTTTTTGATTGGTGAGTGCACCTTATTATCACATTGGAATATTTATACTGATGCTGAGGTCGGCACCCAGGCAAGAACATTGAGAAAAATTTTTTTTTGAAAAGGGTGAGTGCCAAGTTTATTTCTTTATATATATATATATATATGTACGCTGTTGTGGCGTTTGATACTGTCATGTACCTACCTGCGCAACAAAAATAAAGAATAAAAAAAAAAATACATGTGATTTCATGCTTGCACAAAATGTGTGACCACGGTGTCAACGGAATACAACGTAATTAGAAAAAACAAAGATATGATTTACATGAACCATTCCTAAATCATTTACAAATGGTTCAGTTGTATTAATAGTACCGCAGATAGATTGTTTCGGGAAATTGAGATGCAAACTGTTAGCTGATAATGTTTCATATCAACCTATGTTACTGTGCTGTAAAATATAAATTGTCATTTTTGTATTATTAATAAATCATTACATGTAAAATTGTACATGTTTGCATTATTTTGTAATGGACACATAATCTACATTTTACCTTGTGGTTTGAACATCTTTAACCCCTTAAAGACACATGACATGTGTGACATGTCATGATTCCCTTTTATTCCAGAAGTTTGGTCCTTAAGGGGTTAAAGGACAACAGTCACTTCAAAACTATTTTCTAAAATATTTTTTTAAATTAAATGGATTTTTTTTAAATGAAGTATATATAAATATTTTTAAAAAACGTATCCCTACCTTTAGTGTATGAGAGGGTTACTGAGCCATATACATGCACCTTGGGTCAGACAGTGTTTGAAAGCTGACACTTAGTCTCTATGGTCTCCCCTGGTTCTGTGCACTGGGTGAAGCTATGATGACCATAGAGACTAACTGTCCAGACAGTATTTGAAAACCGACACTTAATCTCTATGGTTTTCCCTGATTCTGTGCACGGGGTGAAGCTATGAAGACCATAGAGACTAACTGTCAAGACAGTATTTGAAAACTGACATTTAGTTTCTAAGGTTTTCCTGGATTCTGTGCACGGGGGGGGGGGGGAGGGGGGGGGGGGGAAAGCTATGAAGACCATAGAGACTAACTGTCCAGACAGTGTTTGAAAACCAACACTTAGTCTCTATGGTTTTTCTGGATTCTGTGCACGGGGTGAAGCTATGAAGACCATAGAGACTAACTGTCCAGACAGTATTTGAAAACCGCAGGGGAGACAATAGAGACTGACTGTCCATTTTCAAACAGTGTCTGACCCAAGGTGCAGGTAAATTGATCAAAGACCCTGTCATATACCACAGGAGGGATGAGTCTTTCAGATTTTATACATATAGTTCATTAAAAAAAAATAAAAATTTTTTTTGAGTACTTGATAAAAAGTTGTTATATTAAAAATTGTTCTGAAGGCATTGCTGTTCTTTAAGTGTTCTTTGGCATTAAGCTCCACTTATCAGCTCCAAATTTGAAGTCTAATCTACAAAGCATACCATGGGAGAAGATGCTGCTTCCATAAGTGTTCCAGACCAAGCAAAAGTTGCCTTTTTTTTTATTTATCTTTTCTCCTAATCATGACATATTGGGAGGCTACAGAGAAAAATAAGCACTGCGCTCAAATTCGTCACGTGGAAGAAAAGGCAATAAATATAAATAAACACAAAGGTCAATGGAGGGGAGTTTAATCATTAAGATACAAAGAGCATGGGCAAATTAAAACTGAAAGAAAAATCACGACAGAGCTACCCTTCCTATTTAGATAACTATTCATCCATCCATCATCATTTTTCTCATTCTCTCCCTCCCTCTCGCTCTCTGTCTATCTATCTAATCTTGACCATGAAGCACAGTTTTTTAAATTAACTTAGTTATTAACTGTAATATAAGAAACTCTAGTACAGCTAATTTTTCAGTTTCTTGGTTTCCAATTTTAAGTCAACACATTTACTTTCCTTCGCGTTTACCGTCTTTCGCTGGTGGAGTTCATAATTTTTTACGGCTTCCTGATTATTTACTGAAGTGTAAAAAACATATTGGCAGAAATGATATCACTTGAAGTCCAGTAGATATCATGCTTCTCTTGAAAATACAAAATGTAACTCTAAAATCCTAAAAGCAAACATAGCAAACTCAATGTATTTCCATGTGAATTGTGAAAGCAAATATGGACATACCGCTCCTAAATTTTCCTTAAAAATGACATTAAAGCCTTACAACAAAAGATCCCATTATTATATTACCTTTCTATTGCGTTAAATGGAATGTGATTTCCAATATGTATTTTTACTCTTTCTTTATAATAATATTACTACCATATGGACAAAATTCCATTAACTCCTTCAGTCCCTGCTAAAAATAAAAACGTAAATGCTTTTGTTTAAAATCTTGGATGAATAGTCATCACAAAATACTCAGGACTGCATGGCAGTTTTTTTCCTTGAGTGCTATTCACGTAGTGACAAATTTTTTTAAATAATGTAAATTTACGCAATTTAAAATTTTTATGTATTGCCAATCGTTTATACCAAGATTTTGGAGTACATCGCTCACTTAGCTCTTTCAGCCATAAAGGTGGCAAAACATCAGGGGAGTTCAAGTCCATAACATCTGGAGTGCCAAAAGTTGCCTACTCCTGTCCTAAACAATCCAATGTATGAAAAGAAAAGCCTACAAATTAAGTATAGTGCCAAAGAGTAAAGTGCCATTATTATGGTGTGATGGATGCCACCAGGCACAACGTTTCCGCATATTTGCATTAGTCTTGTATTAGCCTTCCTTTTCTTGACGAGGCAGTGGTAGAAATTCTAGTTGGACAATAGTCCACTCTTTGTGAAAGTTTTTCAATATCCTGATGTACATTTACTTCTCCTGTTTGACTTGTTCCCATGGATAGTTTTTATAAACTTTTAACTGTACATAGTTGCCTTTTTTTATTGTAATACCCGGCCAATGTAATCTACTTAGATTGCTGCTATCTAGGAGAGGCAGGAACAAAAATAGAAATGGACAGTAACTGTAGTATCTCACGTGAAAAATAATTCTCCTACAAGATATTTTGGCAACAAAACATTTGTCGCTCATGAAACCTATGAAAATAAAATGGATTATCACTTTTGAATTGATCATCCTCACCAAGTGTTTTTGATTTCCTAGAATTTAGTTTAGGTAGAGGCAAGTTTGTGAATTTTACCTAAAATCAGTCTTATGATCATACAGACAGACGGACACGGAGCCATGGGATACTCATTTTTAGAATATGCTGGACCATGTAGAAGCATTATTCTGGTGTTTTAACTGGAAAATGTTTTCTTGATCTGCTCGTTCCTGTGGCCATATTAATTAAATTCATTGGGCTCATTAGAGTGATCTTCTAATCACAATCTCCTCCTCTTTTTACCCACAACCCTTGTGCTGTGAGACCAGCCAAAACTACCAGTAAATATGGTGGTGGCCTTCTATACCTGTTAATACACTACATTTTGTGGATGTTTAGTGTTTAATGGATAAGGTACAACATTTACTATATATTTTATTGTAACTTGTTTTGGTAAAGCTCACTTTTACATTTTACAATCTAGATGCAGGACATTAAATTGCTTTAGAAAAATTTGCTACTACAGCTCTCCCCTTGCTCTTATTACATGAAGTGGTTAGGTCATGGTCCATCATAGAAGGTCTTCTACCATACATCTCAATGTCCTTTCCATTGTTCGTACCAAGATAATGGCTTAGATCAGAAAATACTTGAGTTAGGCTTTGGAAGAATATTGCAATGACGTCTGAGTAGTGAATGTTACAGTCCTATTATATGCATACATCGAGGAAGGAAAACAAAATACTTCACACTTTTCTTCCTTAGCTGTCAGTTTAGCCGAGATTGTTCCTTCTGTGACAGGGAACATTGTCTGACTATCATAAGAGGATATCAATACAGAATATGGGCTCATTTATTTTTCCTCACTTGAATTACATACACAAATGCAATATCAGTGAGTCAGACTGGAAAGGGAGACAAAGGCAGGGGAATCTGATATATTTCTCTCCAATGATGACAAAACTAGCCTAACTGGTGAGCTTTCATAGTCATCTGAGAGAACTGAGAAACAAGACAATTCTTCGTACTGAGTGATTTATCACCAGCACTAGGCACACGGCTTATAATTTTCTCGTAGACATTGTTGAGATGCACTACAGATGACTAGCGGGAGTCTATCCAATACTCTGCAGTAGAGTTAGTAATAATACCACCTAACACATTACAAGCAAAATTAGAGGCACAATTCTAAAAAAATTTAAGAAGAGCACCTGGTTTACATGGGATTATTTGTGTCCCATTATATAAACAGAAGTTCTAGAATTCAGTTGTTCCCTATGTTAAAACTATGCGCTGCTGATATGTTACACCTGTTACACCCCAGCTCATGGGGTATGTGTTTTCCGATTTGTATTGGATAATGGTTATGGAGGGACATATGTTCACATGCAGTGGGCTTCCTAAAAATGCAATCAATTTGTAAAAAATATACAATTTGATTAAATGTGTGCATTACAATACAGGGACATGTAAGATGCAATAGCCTGTACAATAATATGTGTCTGTCAGTCTTATCTATCTATCTATCTATCTACCTATTACCTCTACAAATGAAACATAACAACAAGGAACCAGGAACAAAAATGTATTGTTATAATTAACTATTTTGCCTGATAACAAAGCTGGCAAGAGAGAGTGTAAGGCCACAAATTAAAGGATCACTATAGGGTCAGGAACATAAACATGTTTTCCTGACCCAATAGTTTTAACACCACTATCTAGCCCCCCTGGGCCCCTCATGCCCCCAAAAATATAGCAACATCTTACTGTATTCAAGCCTGAAGCTGTAACTCTGCATGCTGTTACACTCAGAAAAACAAGCAGTCTGCTGACATCATTAGAAGTGGTGGCCTGATCCAATCACAGCGCTTCCCCATAGGATTGGCTGAGACTGACAAGGAGGCAGATCAGGGGCAGAGCCAGCATGATTCAAACACAGCCCTGGTCAATCAGCATCTCCTAATAGAGATGAATTGAATCAATGAATCTCTATGAGGAAAGTTCAGTGTCTGCATGCAGAGGGAGGAGACACTGAATGTTTGGATGCATTTTAGGCAGCCATGACCCAGGAAGGATCTCTAACAGCCATCTGAGGAGTGGCCAGTGAAGTTATCACTAGGCTCTAATGTAAACACTGCAATTTCTCTGAAAAGACAGTGTTTACAGCAAAAAGCCTGAAGGTAATGATTCTACTCACCAGAACAAATTCAATAAGCTGTAGTTGTTCTGGTGACTATAGTGTCCCTTTAACTAGGCATTCTTTTTGGACCTATCATGTAAGACAGGAGATAACCTTTTTAGGTTTTAAATATCTGATGACGAAAATTCTACCTAAAGCCCTTAACAGGAGATTAATGCAACTTTGCAGAATAAAGCATCAGAATGAAATGTAATTATACCCCATGTTAATATAAACATATAATACAGATTTTCACATGTATACCTATGCATAGAGAGCATACATCAGTTAATGAAGTTTCATAGAGACAAAATTATTCATAATGACCGGAGAGGGCTAAGGGTTGGTAGCATTTAGTAGAACATGGCACCTTTTTCGAGTTTTGTATACCCAATTGGCTTTTTAAAATATTTTTTAGAAATGAAGAACATGTAGACAATATTTTCGAAAAATTACTGTTATGCATACCTCACATTGTACTTTAAAAAAAGTTCCCATTGGGCACAGAAACTTGAAAAATCATATCCCAGAATTCCTAGTTTGACATGCAAATAAGCACAGGCAGCCATCGTGTTGAAGACTACATACTGCATTTATTTAAAACATATTTTGTTTTTATTGGGTTTTTCAGAGTAGCACTTAAATATACATGAACACATGACTACGTATCGATACAGAGAAGGCATTAATGCAGAGAAAGTTACGGGTTACATAATCTGACATGTCAGTAATATAGTAACAGATATGCATGCGGAGGCGCTCATTTGATTGCAGTATAACACAGTCAGAATTGGATCAACCAGATCGCGTCCTGAAGATTGGTGCCTTGCTTCTGTAACATATTTGACATGCATACAGAGTACAGAAGAAAAGAGGGATGGGGAAACGCATAACATATATGGACTATGGAAACACGGCTTTAACCTCATTAGCGCTGCATTGGAATATGTACTTTTTACTTTGTTCTCTCCCACCAGGTGCACCTCTACCTGACCTCCCACTGCGTGCCCATAACAGTTAGTTAGTCAGCACCATTCCTGGCCCCGCCAATGTCAAGGAATTTAAGCCAGCTGCTCCACTGTTTTGCATGGTGCTGTGTCGTCCCCCGCATCCTAAAGGACATCTGCTTATACAAACATACATTATCTTCTCTCTTCGAAACCTCTTCCAGGAAAGGGATCGCATCACTTTTCCAGTGAAAGGCTATAGCCATCTTGGCTACTGTTAACAAATTGATAATTACTGTGGAGTGTCGGTTGTGACCTATGTTGGGCAAGATATGGAGTAGGTAACCCTCGGGCATTAGCGGGAGTAAATGATTGACAATGGTGCTAATGAGCATCTGTAGGTGCAAACAAAATGTCTTAAGACTCGGGCATTCCCAGAATATATGCATCATTGTTCCCAATGCCATCCCGTGTCTCCAGCATACTGGGGATACTGCGTTAAAGATCTTAGATAACTTGTGGGGAACCAGGTACCAGCGCATTGTGATTTTACATTGATGATCGGTAATAGTATCAGATATCTGGCAGCCCTAGACCTCCTTTGTTATGGTGGAGGCCCAGTTTTTTGGTAGATAATCGGGGGGGGGGGGGGGGGGGTTTCCTTCTCCAGACATGGGCATTAATGGTTGTTTGGAACCTTTTGAGCAATTGGGAGGGTAATGCTATAGGAATGGTCCGGAACCGGTATAGTGTATGCGGCAATATCATAATTTTTATAGAGTTAATGCGTCCTAGCCACGACAACTCTAGGGCTTCCCAGTCAGTCATTTGAGTTTTGATGTTATGGAGCATGGGTGATTTTCCTGTGGCATAAGGTGTATCAACTTTGTCAGCTTAATTCCCAAGTAGAAGTGTGTCACGTATTCATCCACACATAATAATGTGATTAATGGCATTTACTGTATTGACAGGAAAAGTTGTGCCGAGCAAAATTACTGTCCTGACAGGAAAAGTTGTGCCGAGCAAAATTACTGTCCTGACAGGAAAAGTTGTGCCGAGCAGCAATCAATCCACAGGAGGGTTTGTGCTGAGCAGCAATCACGCAAATAGGAACCTGCTAACTGTCTTTGGGGTCAAAGGCCAGTTACAACCAATCAGGGTATTTAGGCCCAGTTCTCCCCTTGCTCAGTGCCCTGTCATGGTTTCCCTTGTAGTTGTCCGAGAGCGCTTTATTGATTCTGGTTATTCTGGTTATTTGACTTTGGCATTGATTTTGACTTCCCTGTTTTCTGGCATCCCTGACCCCTGGCTTTTCCTTATCGTTGTGTCTCTTTCTGTGTCCCTTGACCTCGGCTATTCCTGACTATTCATTGGTACGTTAGTCCGACCATTCTAAGGTCCGCTATACGTTACCTATCAGTTCTCTGTGTTACACAATTCTACGTGCTAGATCATACTGTAATACTGACAGAGTGTGACTTTTTGCCCCAGTCTTTTCTAGCTATGTTGTAATTGTGTGCTGCAATTGGATAGGTAATGCCTGAGTCTTTGCAGTGTTATTTTTATAGTATGAAACATCACCGTACCTGGCTAGCAGGGTGAGCAGATTTGGGATAGATTGTGTCGGGTCTGTCAAGAACTATAAAGGCTTCCAGCACTTCTTTAGGGACATCCCCTGTCAATTTGATGTGGTTAAAGAGTTTGGTGAGATGGGGAGTCAGGATAGCTTACAATTTGTGATAATAATAATTTGATAGCTCATCTGAGCCAGGTGACTTGTGGTTGGCCTTCTGACATAGGAGAGTGTGCCATGCTGTTGTCGCCATCTTGAGTAGGCCTCTGATGGTCTTTATTAGTGTAGCGGATCGGGTCCATAATTTTGAACTATTTGGACGGTGCCCGCAGTAGCTTGCAGGTATGTTTCTGAGCTTATGGCAATGGTTGATTAGACTTTTTGTAGTGTTTATGTCAGTCAGAACTGGGAGCACTCACTCCATGCGTCCACTCTGTTTGGCTGCTAGTCACGCCCCCTACATACTGCTTTTTTGCAGATACCTTTATCAATGGATGCTGTTTTAAACACAACTTTTTAAAACTAAAGCATGGGCTTAACTATATTACTATATGTTACTATATTATTCTGAATTCTTCTTTACTTTACCACGGCAGCAAAGAAATAGCATCTAAACAAAGGTGAATAAACAGGGCATGGAGAACCACTGTTGCCTTTGAGAGAAAATTTGGAGAACACATTTGGAATCATACAAAAAGGAATGAAAACCTAATTGGTTTCACTCTTGCAAAGTCCTAAATGAATGTGTCTGCCAATGTCCCTTTTGGATTGAGATATCAGTTGCAGAATGTTTGTAATTGTCTGTTCCTATACAATACAAATAGATCTATATAATATAATTTCTCAAACTAATCATTAGCGTCAGAAAGATGACACTTTTATCCAATTAATGTCCAAAACTGGTATGTCAATGCAAAAGTAGAGACCTCCATTTTTAGTATATCAGTGCAAATCAGAAGGACTACGAGTATGCAACATAACTAGGTAATTATTAAATAGTTTGACAGCTTTCCATGGGACAGTCACAAGGAAACTCCTGGCACCAAAAATCAATGGTGCGTGTATACCTTTAAAAAAATCTGGCCTGTCATTAAGCATCAATTAATGTATTTTAAAAAATTGCTTAAAACTAAGTTTTAATATTTTTTAAAAAATATTATTTTAGGGAGTAATAAGTTCTAAGCCAGCACTATCGAATCACGCCGATTGCAGACATTACAATGAAGCAAATATCCACTTTAAATGAAAAATGTGCTACATTTTAATCTCCCCAGTCAGTGTGTTCCAAATATACCATCCATGTCCACTGTGAGATTTTATGAGATCATCATCCGTAGGATTAGACACTCATGGCTGACAGCCACACAGTAGGGAAATGTTGGCACTGAACGTGTTAGCGAATTATAGTTAAAATTCCCATGACGCACATCCAGCTTAGAGGCAGGTGAAATTTAGCTAACAAGCAGCAAGTTCTCTGAAAACATCAGACACAACTGGCATTTCAGCTACAATTCCCATAATGCTTAGCCAGCCTTAGGGCAGTGTACATCACCGAAATTAAATTCATAAGTATTTGCAAATTAATATAATTGAGAATTACAATTCCCGCGATCCTAAGTTAGCTTTAAGGCTAGCCAAGCTTTATAGAAATTGTAATCCACAAAAATCATCAAACATCAGGTATTCTTCTTCTTCCTATTGAGATACTCTGTAATCATCACTCACTTCTGTTTGTGTACTGTAATTACCATAAAGCTCAGGCAGCCAAAGCCTTATCCTAAGGATGAGGTTGTTTTATTGCTGTTTATTTAAAGGACCACTATAGTGTCAGGAAAACAAACTTGTTTTCCTTACACTATATAATCCTTAGGTCCCCCCACCCTCAGGGCCCCTCTCTGAAACTGCTATGTTTACATCTGAAGGGTTAAAACCTGGGGGACCTGGCACCCAGACCACTTCATTGAGCTGAAGTGGTCTGTGTGACTATAGTGGTCCTTTAATGTCCATTTGAAAATGTTATTTTTTCACCTTTCTGCTGTCATGTGAACACAGTATATATTAAAATGCTGGATAATTAAACCCAGACTATTTCACATCAAAATTGATCAAGTCAGGATATTTAAAAGGGAATCGCACGACATTACTATTATTATTTTACACATTGATTTGCTAAGAATGGTAGATGACGATTATGTAATTGTTATTTTATTTACATTTTCTATATATAGTTTACATAAACAATTTATTTTTCAGTTATGGCTTATGTTTCTTAATTGCATAGAATCAAATATGTATTTGTTTAAGTAAAATAAGGAGCATCAACATGTGGAGGGTTGTAGTGAATGACCAGCTGTGCTTGATATGAAATACAAGATTCTGACATAGAATGATGATGTGTTTCTAGAATAAGCTAACATGATATCTTTACTATCTTCCTGCAAGTTTAATAAACTCTCTCCAGAAAGAAATATGACCCGAGGCTAACAAATGCCTTACATAGTCTCTCCTATGTTGTATTGTGCCAGGAATTCAGAGTGGAACACACAACCATGGGAAAGGTGTATATAAATATATATAGTGTATCTGAGCATCCTTTGATACAGTGAATATCTGTACTAGTGCCCAATGTTCTGTGTAAAGGTCACTCCATGTTTTCCAGAAAACATTTGGTGCTGATGAGAGTGCAAGTCACCCTCTGACACTGTCGCAGGCTGTTTAGTAGCACGTTCAGGGACTATTCCATTATCGAGAAGATCATTGAAGAACACTCTGGCTTCAGGGGTTTGGGCCTGTGTTTCTTCATCCACTCTGGGGAATATGAGAGGGTTAGATATGAGAGGGCAGGAATAAGATGAACAATAAATCGTGTGGATTGGCATTGGAAATCTTAAACCAAAAAATATACCATTCCCACATTGCTTATCTGCAGTGAGACTGACTGTCTGAAAGCCACTCGGGTTCTCCCATGCTGGCTCTTTGGACTGTGATGCAATGCTGGGAGTTTATTACTTCCCCTTTTGCTGAGCTGTCCTCAGTAATCCATGTGAGTGGTTGCGGGTGGGATTAACGGTAGCAGGTGAAAGTGTAGAAGGGGAGCACCAGGATCGTCAACTGTGGTGTGAAAGCATGGGCTTTAATCGGTTTTAGTCCTTCACTTTACTGTTCCACTGTGCCCATACTTTTTCAAAGCTCTTTGCTGTACCCCTAACCCGGGCTGTTAATTTGTCCATGAGATAAGTGTCTTTGATTTTTATAATGACAGTATCCATAGATGGTGGGTCTGGTTTGAGCCATGTCTGTGCCAAGGCTCGTCGTGCTGTCATCTTGTGATCTGAATAGTAGGAAGACCCATGAATCCATTCCTACCAGTCTTTGGAAAATGTTTGTCAGCACATCACTCATGCCTTTCCAAAACCGCTGGATCATTGGACACTGGCAGTGCAGGGTTTTTTTTAAAGTGAAATTATTTTCCTACTGGCTCTCCTGTGAATGGTCAGAACCACATGAGAAGTGTCTTCCCACTGATATTGATTTGTCAGTTTACAGTTGCCCATGAGCTCTGTCAAACTTTAATTATGTAAGAATTATTCTATCAAGTTAAGACATCTTAAACTTTCTCCAAAAAACATAAAAAGATTGTAGCCCGAGCCGGCACCCATCAATTATTGCTTATTTATTGTGTCCATCATTTCCATAAAGAAATAGAAATGCAATTTATCCATTCAGTTTTTCTACTAAGGTTCATTTTCCCATTTTTATCTTTCTGATGTCGTTAACATTTTACGTTTCTTGTTGGCACAATACCAGATATATAGCCAGTATACAGCATCTGGCTTCTCTGATGAATCTCTAAAGTAAAGTACAAACATATGGAGCAGCTTAATTTGCAACCCGCCTCCTGCTTTTCCTTCTCACTCCTGTAGTGTTTAACTGATAATGAACGCGTTGGTGAATACCTGCAATAAAATATAAAGCAACTTAAATAATAAGATATAATAACGAGCGTGTTAATCTGAAACGAGATATAAAAATGGAGTCTAATATGCTCGATACAATTGTATAAATACAAAAACCTTCATGTCGGCATGCGGTACTTGTGTTTTATAGGTCTGGATAATGTGAGTTACTCGTAATAATGGCATTATATGAAAAATTGGACTTGTCACCATAACAATTGCTTCATGTCTTTTGTGAGCAATGTATTACTACACTTTTAAAATGATTTTCAAGGTAATTTTACCGGAATGAGATCTCATAATAACTAAAGCATCTTTGTCAGTACTTTTCTACATAACAAATTCAGGTCAGGCGCTCAGCTTAAAACTTGTATTGATTGAAGTTTGTGCTGACTGGTGATTAATATGCATGTAATGTACTAGTGGTTATGGCAAATTAAACATCAACCTTTCATCTTCTGTTGGGGAACTAGTTGGCTCTTAAATATATTTGTATATCCATCTATTGTTATCACTATTTGCTGTACAAATGGAACTGAATAAAAAATGGTAAATAAAGTAGTTTTTACTTCACTAGTTACAAGTAAATCACCTCACTTTTATAAGGTGCCAAAGAGAACAAGTTTACATTTTAAGTGGAATAAGGTTTTCACTGAATGACATTTTGATGTTGGGATGGTGATCCTAGCATGGGTAGGCAACCTTTGGCACTCCAGATGTTTTGCACTACATCTCCCATAATGCTTTCACAGTCATAATGCTGGCAAAGCATCAAGGGAGATGTAGTCTGGAGTGCCAAAGATTGCTTACCTCTGTTCTAACATCTACATAGATGACATGTATTAATAAACATGCAATTCGTTGGCTTATTACGTTTCATTTTTATTAAGCTTATTTAGTTCCATTTTCCAAGGGTAAACAATGCAGACAGACAGACATACTCACTGGCAGAAACACTCATTGACAGACTCACACACACACACACACACACACAAACATAAACACACACATAAACACACTGATAGATACACTTACTCACTGACAGAAACACACATGAACAGTCACACTCATACATTTACACATTCTTGCGCACACACACTCACTAATTAATTTTATTTCTTGTTGTTTTATTTTTTTTTTTTAGGCCCATTTAGCCTTCTTATGTTTAGGAGGGGTGGTCCGCCCTCTTGGTGACATAATCAGAATTGCAGATTTTTAGCCAATCCAATGCTTTCCCTTGGGAAAAATCCCGATATGCAAGGAGAAGAGAAGACAAGGATTGCAATATAGTGTAGTATAGTATTTAACTTATTGATTGAAGAAGAAACAAAAAGAAATGCACTTATATTGTATAAAGCGGATAATTAGCTCCAATTTAGTATGTTTGGGTGGTACAATACCCGTCTATGGATATAAAGTAGGTATCTTGGTCCAATGGAGAACCAGAAAGTGACACAAATATAGTGTAGTATTATAGATTCACTGCATAAACTATATATATATATATATATATATTTATATATATATATATATATATATATATATATATACACTGAACAAAATTATAAACACAACACTTTTTTTTTTCCACCATTTTTCATGAGCTGAACTCAAAGAACGTCAGTAGTTATGGTACTTTGTTTGCCTATTCATTCCCCAATTGCTGAGCATTAGTGATTATAGCTACAGCTAGGGTGGGTAGATGAATAGTCAGATGAATGCAGCTTCCAAGACGAATCTCCCCAGCAAAGAAAAGGTTACCCAAGCATGAGCCTAGACTTCATGAAGGGTACAGCAGGAATAATGTTTTATTGATGCCACACTGGCTTTTATGGAAGTCCCCATGCAAGAGGACCTCCCACAGTACACAAAGGTGACAACAAAGCGTTGTACGATCAGATTACACACATGTGCCATGCAGGCAAGTGTGTCAACTTGCCCAACTTCAATGCCGCCAACAAATTTGTTCCGATGTCACAAACCACTTTGCCGATATGCAGTTGCTGCGGAGTCAGCCACTTTTCCACCTGTGCGTTCAGGGCGGACAGGAGTGCTTGTCCGGTGTGACTCTCTCCTTTCAAGCAAGTCAAACTCAAGACGGCGTGACACTGCTGTATCCTGGATGTGGAATAGTACCTGGGGAGGTGGGGGGGTGCCATTGATGTGGAGCAAAACGCAGCAGCAGAAGAGGACTCAGTCGAGGAGGTTATGGAAGAGGATGGAGTAGGAGGGGTAGAGGAAGTGGCAGCAGGCCTGCCTGCAAGTCGTGGTGGTGTCACCAACTCCTCTGCAGAGCCATGCATTCCATGCTTGGCAGCCGTCAGCAGGTTTACCCAATGCGCAGTGTAGGTGATATACCTGCCGTGACCATGCTTTGCAGACCAGGTATCAGTGGTCAGATGGACCCTTGCCCCAACACTGTGTGCCAGACATGCCATTACTTCCTTTTGCACAATCGAGTATAGGTTGGGGATTGCCTTTTGTGCAAATAAATTTCGGCGGGTACCTTCCACTGTGGTATCCCAATAGCCACAAATTTTTTGAACGCCTCAGACTCCACCAGCTTGTATGGTAAAAGCTGGCGGGCTAATAGTTCAGACAAGCCAGCTGTAGGATGCTGGGCAAGGGGGTGACTTTCTGACATTGGCTTCTTATGCTCAAACATGTCCTTGACAGACACCTGACTGTGGGCAGATGAGTGGAAACTGCCCAAGGTGAGAGACGGAGTGGCGGATGGATGAGAGGGAGCAAGAAGGACAGCAGTGGTTGACGAGGTTGAAGATGCTCGACCACGAGGAGGATGGCGGCTTTGAGTTTGTGTGCTGCTTGTACTCATGTGTTGATCCCATAGGCATTTGTGATGTGCGATCATGTGCCTACGCAAAGCAGTTGTACCTAGGTGGGTGTTGGACTTCCCACGACTAAGTTTCTTTTGGCACAGGTTGCAAATGGCATCGCTGTTGTCAGAGGCAGAGACACAAAAAAAATGCCACACTGCTGAGCTCTGCAATGACGGCATTCTGGTGGTGGACACAGCATGCGTTGATTGGCGTGCTGTCGGGCTGACCCCGGGTGCCGATGCATGCTGTCTGACTGTGCCACTAGCTCCTTGCGACGACCTCCCCCTGCTTCCAACTCATCTCCTTCTCCTCTCTGTCTCCCCATCTGAACTTTCGCCCAGTTCTTCTTCTTGCCGAGCGGGCACCCACGTGACATCCATGGACGCATCGTCATCATCAACCCCTTCACTTGTATCTGACAACTCAGCAAAGAAAGCAGCAGTGGGTACAACATCATCATCATCACACCGTACGTCCATGTGTGTAATGCTGCATGACTGAGACATATCCCTGTTATCTACATCCTCTGGCAATAATGGTTGCGCATCACTCATTTCTTCACACGGATGTGTAAATAACTCCTCTGACAGATAAAGTGAAGCGGCTGTGGTGCTAGTGTTGGTGGTGGCGGCAGGCGGGTGAGTGGTATCTTGAGAGGTGCCCGAAGCTAAGCTGGAGGAGGATGGTGCGTCAAGGTTCCGAGCGGAAGCTGTAGAAGATTGGGTGTCCTGTGTTAGCCAGTCAACTATGTCCTCAGAACTTTTCAAGTTCAGGGTACGTGGCCTCTGAAAACTGGGCATTATTCTAGGGCAAAAGGGAATCACAGCACCATTACAACGACGGCCCCTGCGGAGTGGCCTGCCTCTGCCTGTTATTTTTGGGGGGATTAGTGGTACTATGCGTGGAAGCTACTGTGAGACCAGATATGAGTGGCAATGTGCACTGGCAGAGGTTGGCAGAGTACACGCTGTAGGCCTGACACACCTGCTTGAAGACAACTAACTGCTATTCAATCTATAACAGTGAAAAAAGTTTTTGGGTTTTAAATGCACACTATTGTGACACCAGATATGAGTGGCAAGGTGCACTTGCAGAGGTTGGCAGAGTACACGCTGAAGGCCTGACACACCCGCTTGAAGGACACTGACTGCTATTAGCTTACAGTGAAAAACTTTTTTTTCTTTTTAAAGGCACGCTATTGTGACACCAGATATGAGTGGCAAAGTACACTGGCAGAGGTTGGCAGAGTACACGCTGAAGGCCTGACACCCGCTTGAAGGACACTGACTCCTTTTAGCTTACAGTGAAAAACTTTTTTTCTTTTTAAAGGCACACTATTGTGATACCAGATATGATTGGCAAAGTACACTTGCAGAGGTTGGCAGAGTACACGCTGAAGGCCTGACACCCGCTTGAAGGACACTGACTGCTATTAGCTTACAGTGAAAAACTTTTTTCTTTTTAAAGGCACGCTATTGTGATACCAGATATGAGTGGCAAAGTACACTGGCAGAGGTTGGCAGAGTACACGCTGAAGGCCTGACACCTGCTTGAAGGACACTGACTGCTATTAGCTTACAGTAAAAAACTTTTTTCTTTTTAAAGGCACACTATTGTGATAACAGATATGAGTGGCAAAGTACACTGGCAGAGGTTGGCAGAGTACACGCTGAAGGCCTGACACCAGCTTGAAGGACACTGACTGCTATTAGCTTACAGTGAAAAACTTTTTTCTTTTCAAAGGCACACTATTGTGATACCAGATATGAGTGGCAAAGTACACTGGCAAAGGTTGGCATAGTACACGCTGAAGGCCTGACACACCCGCTTGAAGGACACTGACTGCTATTAGCTTACAGTGAAAAACTTTTTTCTTTTAAAGGCACGCTATTGTGACACCAGATATGAGTGGCAAAATACACTGGCAGAGGTTGGCAGAGTACACGCTGAAGGCCTGACACCCGCTTGAAGGACAATGACTGCTATTAGCTTACAGTGAAAAACTTTTTTTCTTTTTAAAGGCATGCTATTGTGACACCAGATATGAGTGGCAAAGTGGACTGGCAGAATTTGGCAGAGTACACGCTGAAGGCCTGACACCCAGACGCTTGCAGACAACTAACTGCTATTCAATCTATTACAGTGAAAAACATTTTTTTGTTTTTAAATGCAAGCTATTGTGACACCAGATATGAGTGGTGGCACTGGGCAAGTGGGCACAGTATCCACTGTGAGCCAGACACAGAAGCTGGCAGGCAGGCAACTGCAATTACATTACACAATAAAAAAAGCAGACTGATGTTCTAGCCCTAAAAAGGGCTTTTTGGGGTGCTGTCCTTACAGCAGAGATCAGATGAGTCCTTCAGGACTGTAGTGGACACTGAATACACTAGCCTAGCTATCCATTTCCCTATCAAATGAGCAGCAGCTACACTTTCCCTCCTCTATCTAAGAATGCAGCTTCAGAATGAATCTAAAATGGATGCTGTACAGGAGGTGGGAGGGTCTGGAAGGGAGGTGTAACGGATCGCCTCGCACCCCGACTGGGTACCTCCGTCCTAGCGCTTCCAGAGGACTCCAAGCACTCCACCAGACACCATACGCACCGCAGGCTGCAACTATCTGCCTTCAGAACGAAGCAGCAACAAGCTCTTACAAGAGCTAAGTGATTAAGCTCAGGGGAATATGCAGAGCATAGCAATCCCAAGTGTGATACAGCAATTCCCTCCAATAATGAGACGAGGCTACGTTTTGAAGGGTCAAGAAGAACTGAGGACTGGGACACCCAGCCTGCTTTTTATTACAAAAAGGTACATACAGGACACTCCCAGGGGGAGGTTGAAATTAACCAATCACATACATGGTCCCACCCCCACGTCTCCTCCCCTCAGATAAACATATAACATAATTATAGCATACAGTAAAAATACAGTTTTCACACATACACTGTAACTTTAAAACTATACATTCAATCTCCATAACTCAGCATACATCAAACATAAACACTTCCAAAAATCAGCCAAATCCCTCCAGTGGATCAAAAGTTAGCTGGAGGTCCCTTTATGACCGACCGCAAGTACATTTTCCTGCCCAAAACAGTTCCATAGATTTGGGCTGTGCGGTCGGTCAATTCCATGCCGAAAAACGACTAAGTCCCATTTCGAACGGGACTTAGTCTCTGGAGCTGAAAAACAAAGTGTAGGAGAAGGTAAGGGTCAGCGGTGTTCCGTAAAATGTGTAGCCGATTTCAGTTCCACAGAATCTTTAGCATACACCGCTGACCGCATTCGAATGAACAAAGATGGCCGCCGCCACGTGCAATTAACCTGCATTAACAGCCTGGGAGGTAAATTGCCTGCACACTTTAACTTCTGGGTGGTCCGCCTGTGTGGTACTTGGTTCAGTAAGCCCTATTTACTGAACCAAGTGGGAGAGAGCCAGGGGCAAGTTATTTTACAGGTCTGGGGACATAGTCTTAAAGGGACATTGTTCAGCAAAGTCCCAATATGTCCCCAGACGGTTCTTAAAGGGCCATACACACCCAATAAAAGTTAATAAGTTTTCAGGGGCACAATCTTCCAGGGGCCATAGTCATGAGGAAGGAGGCTGGCAAATAGGCTTCTCCACAATCCAGGGAAGCAGGGCAATTTTCCATTTAAAGGGCCAGTTACAAATAGCGATTTGTAACAGGAGGGTCTGCTGCTAATTTGCTGGAATGTGTCTGCTGACCGTGAGGCACAGGGTCAAAGTTTACTTAATGATGACGAATAAGGGGCAGCTCGAAACGCGCATGTGTTCGCCCGCTGTGGCGAACGCGAACACGATATATTCGCCAGGAACTATTCGCCAGCAAACAGTTCGGTACATCACTAGTCAAAGTATTTTTGGGATTCCCCATGCAAGGGGTTTCCCTACTGACATTACAGGGGTTGTGCAGTAGGGGACTACGTGGGGAACTGAACAACCTGGACATTTCTCCCATCATGCACTGCTGTACGAGAGGGGTACTCCCTCTAGAATATACAGTTCAGTGGATTATCCCTCTGTACAGCAGAACCAATATTCTACATGAAAATACATAACTTTTATAATATTCATTAGATTTAAACAAATGGATGTTCGGTAGATAGCTGGGGTCTGAGCGCACATTTCGTGAAAGTACCGCTCAGATCCCAGCTTAAATAACCGAACGCCGCACACAACACACATTATTTCTAAGTTACATTCAAACTACCAATTGACCTTAGGGAAACACATTACCGAAGGACCAGGGCTCCCGAACGGCTTGGAAGTCCAGGGGTATTCGTGCTGCCGAGTAGCCAATTTTAGTTCCAGGCGCTCGACGACCAATTACCGCTGGGCTAACAAAGGAACTAAGATGGCCGACTGCCGCGTGGTCGGTTGCTGAACGACGGCCACCCTGAATCCTCTTAATTACCAATTGCAACAATGTTGCAATCCTTAATGGGAGCCACACAACCTCCTGTGTGTGGTCTCCCTTCGGTAGTGTGTTCGTTTCACGAACAGTGTTAAAATTCACTGTTCGTGAAACAACTGCATGAATGCTGGTGGTTTTCATGCCTCCAGCATACAAACGCTATAGTTCACCTGAACCACATTACACATACATACGCTTGGTTCTTAAAGTGATACACACATATTTAAGCAAACATAGTTTTAAAGTGGCTGCTTTTGCCACAGTATCCCCACAAATAGCATATCCTCTGATAGCCCTGATCTGGGAGACGAACATATTAAAATTTCACTCAGATCGATTCAGGGGTTTTCGAAAAGTGTGGAAGTCTTAGTTCACCGACTGCACACGAGGCTCTGCCCAAAACAGTTCTATGAATTCAGTGTGTGCGGTCGGTTAATTTCTAAAAAGTCATGAAAACGAATTAAAGCACGAACAGAGCCTCCTGGCTCATAGGAGCGATTGTTCCCCTTGTTCGTGTTCGTGTATGTTTTCAGCGGTGTTCGGGAAGTCGAGTGTCCGATTTTAGTTCCAGACACTCGATGACCAAGTCCCACTGCCTCCTTTTGTGCAAACAAGATGGCCACCGTTTTCTCCTCCACGTGGCATTCAACTATGCGAACGGCTGCTCAGAAAGAGTGCTCAATTGACAGTTTCCTTTGAGTTAATGAGCCAGTAGGGTGGTCGGCGTTCGGTAGTTTAATCCACCGAACCAACACAACTCAAAATAAACGAAAGGCATAAGAAAATCCTGAAATCAAGTCTATTTTCTTCACACACAACAATGGGCCTCAGTATCTCGTCACTGTATCTCATGCAGATGAGCTTTCCTGAGATGGTTTCTTACAGTTTGTGCAGAAATTCTTTGGTCATGCAAACTGATTGTTGCAGCAGCTGTCCAGGTGGCTGGTCTCAGATGATCTTGGAGGTGAAGATGCTGGATGTGGAGGTCCTGGGCTAGTGTGGTTACATATGGTCTGCGGTTGGGAAGCCGATTGGATGTACTGAGAAATTCTCTAAAACGCCTTTGGAGACAGCCAATGGTAGAGAAATGAACATTCAATTCACGGGCAACTGCTCTGGTGGACATTCATGTAGTCAGCATGCCAATTGCACGCTCCCTCAAAATTTGCAACATTTGTTGCATTGTGCTGTATGATAAAACTGCACATTGTAGAGTGGCCTTTTATTGTGGCCAGCCTAAGGCACACCTATGCAATAATCATGCTGTCTAATCAGCATCTTGAAATGCCACACTTGTGAGGTGGATGGGTTTTTTTCAGCAAAGGAGAAGTGCTCACTAAAACAGATTAGGACAGATTTGTGAACAATATTTGAGAGAAATAGGCCTTTTGTGTACATAGAAAAAGTCTTAGATCTTTGAGTTCAGCTTATGAAAAAATGGGGCAAAAACAAAAGTGTTGTATTTATAATTTTGTTCAGTGTATACATTATATATATATATATGCACACTCACATTGTTTAGAGCTTTCTGCTGGCTCCTAGTTAATAGCATGGAGTGGAAAAATGCCCACTCTTGGATATAAGGAGTATCCCCACTGTTGAATACATATTAAAAACTCTCACTGTGGTGATTTAAAGATAAAACAAAAATCAAATATAGTGCTCACTGTATAGGTTAAAAGTGCTAAACTGGTTGGAAATGTACTTACTGGTATAATACTGTCATTGTTAACATTGCAACCATTTTTGCTTTATACCTGTGAGTACATTTTGTACCATTTTAGCACTTTTAACCTATAAATTGAGCACTATGTTTTACTTTTTGTTTTCTTCTTCAGTCAATAAGTTACATACTACACTATATTTAACTCTTTGTCCTCTCTTCTCGTTGCATATTGGCCTGTATCTGAGGATTGTCCCAAGGCACTACTTCCCTCTTCTGGCATTCAATGATCTTTGCAATAAACAATCTCCTTTTAACCTCTTAATGTTGCTGGTTATGTTGATTTTATTTATTCAACCAAAACCCATACAGCATTTTAATATTTGTTTATTAATAATATTTTCCAATGTTGATCATTAAGAACATGTCAGTTTTAGTTTTGGTTACCAACTGGCAATTTCTGCAAATTTTCGTTTCCGAGACTGCCTCTTAAACCTTTGTGTATTGTACTATATTCTGTATTCTGACAGATTCTACTGCAAGATTAAAACACCTTAGGTGCTGTATACCAATATGTGCTATGGAGACATTGGCAAAAGCTCAGCAAACGTTAATATGAACTAGAAAATACTCCACACAGTTAAAGCCTAGGGATCCAGCATGAAATATTCATATAAGTGTATCTTGATCACAAACATCTGAAATGATTTTCTTTCTTTCAGTAACTAGTGTTCAACAAAAAAAGTAAAAAAAAACAAAAACTTAAATTTATGGAATTCATTTTTATAAGAAAAGTTTAATATGTAGCAGATAAAAAAAAAAAAAAAGAATTTCACTGCAGTTTGTGTTGCAACTAATATGCAACAATTGCCAAAATGAAGTATGAAATGTATTTACATTTCCAGGGAACGCAAATAGAATAAATGTGTTCTGTAAAAGTGATGTAAGGTTACATATTTTAGCTGCAGATATGCTAACATCCGCATGTTATTGGAAGTGTCAGATAATCATTTCTCCAAAATGTAGAGCCTTGAAAAAAAAAAACACATTTAATTACTGCTCAGAAAATGTCCTTACTTTGCTGGAGGTAACGTTTGTGTCTGTAAAGTGCAAAGCTTATACAAAATAAAATATTTGAAATATGTTTTTCTTAACAAAAAAGTTTTAAATATTTGTTTGACTTTTAGAAAAATAGAAATGTTATCCTATATTGACAAAAGGCATTTTATTTTAACTTAAAGACACTCTAGATACTTTAATTGCTTCATCTCATTGAAGTGGTTATGGTGTCTGGAGTAGCCTGGCACTATTCCTCCATTCAGCATAAAACAACATTAATTTGATAAACAAGAGTCTCCAGCAGCCCATTCACTCTGTGCTGCTTGGATTATTGGGGAAGCATAAAACTGAGCAGCAATGGTTTATCTGCATTCAGCTTATCACAGTGACATTATAGGTGCCATTGTAGGTATGAATTGGTATGGCTACAAGGAAGTGTGTAATCTCTGCCTTAGCCACACCTCCTCATTTAGTGTTAAATTGCTTGAAAATGGTTTAACATTCAATAAAGGGACAGTGCCAGGGACTCCAGGCACTATAATTAATTAAATTAGATTAAATTAGATAAAATGGGTATAGTGCCTACAGTGTCCCTTTAAGGATTTGATTGGATCCTTTTTTAAAAAAAAATATAATACTTAAATAATTATTTTCCCTTTGGTTACTATTCATTACCCTAGTAGGCAAAGATGGCACTTGGGAAAGAAAGGTCTGTTGCCAGCCCTTCAAAATTAAAACCATTGCTGCTCAAACCCCTTTGTCTTTCTATGTTTCTTTCCTGACCCTCCTTGTCCCTTGTGTTTCTCTTTACCTCTTCAGTTAATTGTGTATCTCTCTTTACCCACCTGGTGTGTCTCTCCTTTTTCCCCAACCCCCATTGTGTCTGTTCTTACACCCCCACACTCCTACTGTTTCACTACTTATCCCAACAACCCCTTGCATCCTCTTGTATGTTTCACCTTACCTCAAATACCATAATGTTCCACCATCTGCTAGATAACCTCCCTAATATCTCACTAACCTTTTTACCTAATCCCACCCAGACAGCCACCCAACCTCCCTAGTCACCCCAGCCCTGGTAGCTAAAATCAGTAATGCCATCAGATTGTCGCATTGTCTAATCCAGACTGCCACCTGACCTCCATAATTTTTCTCAAAGCAACCATATACTTTATCCAGTCCTTCCCCAGTCTTCTCTCTTTATATACATATACATATTTAAACAATTATTTCTTCTTTTACAGTTTTGAACCTCTCCATCCTTTTTTTTACACCTTCACATTCTTGAACAGTTATTTTTTTTAGCATTGTATAAACCCTTTCTTACCTTGGACAAAGAGAAAAAAAAAGATGGCCACATGGAAGTAGCCATCCCATATGATGTTGAAGTCCAGGCAGACTTTGCCCTTCTCCTGCCCCTGCTCTCTCTTGTATGCTACTTTCTATGGTTGCCACAACATTATATGATCCTTCAATTAATTTTTAGATAACCTGATTTCAATACAGGGCAGGATTAATCATAAGCTGACCTTAGGCAACTGCCTAGAGCCCAGGGGTTAGACAGGTGTTCTGGAACCGTGAATGTGTTTGGTCCTATTGACTATACCTGTCTAAAGTTGGGAGCCCAAGCAAACAACCTGTCCAGGGTTCTGTGGGGTCTTAAGCGAACTCTGCTTCAATGATCTCAGTTTAGGTTTAGATTGGATAATGTAAAGCTGGATGTTAGTATGGCTATATGCTTCATGAGGCAGATTTTACCCCTGTATGGAGAGTGACCCCTGCCTGCTCCCCATTATATACCTTTGAGTTCCCACCTTTATAATTTCATACTGACCTCTGGCATATTTATCTACTCAAGGTTCCAACATTCCAGTTTATTATAGCTTCCTCCCACCTCATGTGGCTACCTATGCCAGTTCCTGTGTGCTCTCTGTCCATCCTACCAGTGTTCTATAAGACAATTAAACTCCAACTCTTACCTTGCTCCTTTCACTTGTAGTATGCTGGCTCCTAATCCATTTTACACCTTCTGTCTTTTTCAGGCTTTTGTCTTGTCCTGCTCTCCAGTTATTTATTTATGTCAAATATTTACTCCATTTTCCAGTTCCAGCCTCAATCCTAGTTTTTGTTACCTATGTTCTAGTTCTAGCACTATCTTCCAGGCCAGTATGACACACCATCTAGTTGCTAACAGTTCATATTTACTTGTTTACAGGATCCAGCTACCATTTTGGTTCACCATCACCAAGTCATGTTTTTGCCATATCTCTGATAAGTAAAAAGGACAAAAAGCAAAGTAAGAGAAAAATAAAGGTGGTACCTGTCATATATACCTAAAACGAATGCCATGTGTAAATATTTATTTCAAATTTTTTTTAGAAGCACACTAAAAGTCATAATTGTTATAAATAATTCCTGCTCGACTGAGTCCAAAACACAGACACATTCTCAACTTACAGCGAAATATAAGAAGGCAATGTTTTCAGTCACTCAAAAATCTATGTTTACATTCCAGGTGACTCTGTGGAACTTAGAAGATTTAATCATCTTATACTCATTCTATATTTGTAACTGTTATAGATGAATTGTAGGCTAATAATGATAATCCTGATTCCTGGCATACAAAATAATTAGACTAATTCATCTACTCCATTTTCCAAAAAGAGATCTTCTCATTAACAGATCTGTCAGCTGAGTCATCAGAATTATCTGGCAAACTCATGTAGATATGATTCGATACTTGAAAAATAACGATGGAAAGGAAGAAGACAGCGTGACAGCTCAAAGTAAAGCTTTAAACTGTGAAGTGACAGTAGAGGTGAACACATACAGGGGATTATTAACACAGGAAATAATTAACATAAAAGTAAAGTCATCTACGATGATAATTCAGTATGTTATCTCAGCACTATGCTAATAAAAAACCCAGGCGAGTTCACAAGGCATTAATACAATGCTCGCATATTGCGGGAGAATAATTGCCACCTTAATTCATAGTGGCTTTGTGAAATTTAACTTATTTATAAGGTGCATTTACATAGCTACATAGATTATTCCCTCTAGAATGTAAGCTTATTGAGCAGGGCCCTCCACCCCCTCTTTTCTTCTACGTCCAGTTTAGAGAAGTCCCGAATAGTTCGCTGGGGAACATAGCTTGTTCGCGTTCGCCACGGCGGGTGAACATATGCGATGTTCGGTCCACTCCCTATTCGTCATCATTGAGTAAACTTTGACCCTGTACCTCACAGTCAGCAGACACATTCCAGCCAATCAGCAGAAGACCCTCCCTCCCAGACCCTCCCACCTCCTGGACAGCATCCATTTTAGATTCATTCGGAAGCTGCATTCTTAGTGAGAGGAGGGACAGTGTAGCTGCTGCTGATTTAATAGGGAAATCGATAGCTAGGCTAGTGTATTCAGTGTCCACTACAGTCCTGAAGGACTCATCTGATCTCTGCTGTAAGGACAGCACCCCAAAAAGCCCTTTTTAGAGCTAGAACATCAGTCTGCTTTTTTTTTTTTTTCTGTGTAATCTAATTGCAGTTGCCTGCCTGCCTGCCAGCGTGTGTGTCAGGCTCACAGCATATACTGTGCCCACTTGCCCAGTGCCACCACTCATATCTAGTGTCACAATAGCTTGCATTTAAAAAAAAACAAAAAACTTTTTGACTGTAATATAATAGCAGTCAGTTTCCTTCACACGTGTGCGTTTCAGGGCCTGCCAGGGCACAGTGTCACACCAGTGCAACTCATATCTGGTGTACCAGTAGTGTGTACATTTAAAAAATCATCCGCTTATAAAAATGTAGGTAATGACATTTACTGTCCACACAGGAAAAGTTGTGCCGAGCAGCAACCTAATCCACAGAAGGGTTAATGCTGAGCAGCAATTATGCAAATGAAACCTGGTAACTGACTTTGGGGTCAAAGGCCGGTTACAGCCTATCAGAACTAAAGGAGGGGTATTTAGGCCCAGTTCTCATCCTGCTCAGTGCCCTGTCGTGGTTTCCCTTGTGGTTGTCCGAGAGCACGTTCCTGTTATTAGTTTTCTACCTGTTTTTTTACTTTGGCTTTGTTTATTTGACTTCTCTATATTCTGGTATCCTGACTCCTGGCTTTCCTCATCGCTGCGTCCCTTTCTGTGTTCCCTGACATCGGCTAGTATTTTTGACTATTCTATGTACGTTAAATCCGGCCATTCTAAGGACCGGTAATACGTTACTTATTTGTCATCCGTGCTATACAGTTCTACGTGCTGGATAAAACAGTAATCCTGACAGTGTGTCAGGCCTACAGCGTCTACTCTGCCAACTTCTGCCAGTGCACCGTGCCACTCATATCTGTTGTCACAGTAGCTTGCACGCATAGTACCACTAATCAGAAAAAAAATGACAGGCAGAGGCAGGCCACCCCGCAGGGGCCGTCGTGGTCGTGGTGCTGTGATTCCCTTGGGCCCTAGAATAATGCCCAGTGTTCAGAGGCCACGTACCCCGAACTCGAAAAGTTCTGAGGACATAGTTGACTGGCTAACACAGGACACCCAATCTTCTACAGCTTCCGCTCGGAACCTTGACGCACCATCCTCCTCCAGCTTGGCTTCGGGCACCTCTCAAGTTACCACTCGCCTGCCTGCCGCCACCACCAACACTAGCACCACAGCCGCTTCACTTGATCTGTCAGAGGAGTTATTTACACATCCGTTTGAAGAAATGAGTGATGCGCAACAATTATTGCCAGAGGACATAGATAACAGGGATATGTCTCAGTCAGGCAGCATTACACACATGGACGTACGGTGTAATGATGATGATGATGATATTGCACCCACTGCTGCTTCCTTTGCTGAGTTGTCAGATACAAGTGAAGCGGTTGATGATGACGATGCGTCCGTGGATGTCACGTGGGTGCCCGTTAGAAGATAAGAAGAACAGGGGAAAAGTTCAGATGGGGAGACAGAGAGGAGGAGGAGACGAGTTGGAAGCAGGGGGAGGTCGTTGCAAGGAGCTAGTGGCACAGTCAGACAGCATGCATCGGCACCCCGGGGTCAGCCAGACAGCACGCCAATCAACGCATGCTGTTGCCACCACCAGAATGCCGTCATTGCATAGCTCAGCAGTGTGGCATTTTTTTGTGTGTGTCTGCCTCTGACAACAGTGATGCCATTTGCAACCTGTGCCAAAAGAAACTGAGTCGTGGGAAGTCTAACACCCACCTAGGTACAACTGCTTTGCGAAGGCACATGATCGCGCATCACAAACACCTATGGGATCAACACATGAGTACAATCAGCACACAAACTCAAAGCCGCCATCCTCCTCCTGGTCCAGCATCTTCAGCCACGTCAACCACTGCTGTCCTCCTTGCCCCCTCTCAACCATCCGCCACTCCTTCTCTCTCTCGCCTTGAGCAGTTCCTGCTCATCTGCCCACAGTCATGTGTCTGTCAAGGACATGTTTGAGCATAAGAAGCCAATGTCACAAATTCACCCCCTTGCCCGGCATCTGACAGCTGGCTTGTCTGAACTCTTAGCCCACCAGCTTTTACCATACAAGCTGGTGGAGTCTGAGGCATTCCAAAAATTTTTAGCTATTGGAACACCGCAGTGGAAGGTACCCGGCCGAAATTTCTTTGCACAAAAGGTAATCCCCAATCTGTACTCAATTGTGCAAAAGGAAGTAACGGCATATCTGGCACACAGTGTTGGGGCAAGGGTCCATCTGACCACTGATACCTGGTCTGCAAAGCATGGTCAGGGCAGGTATATCACCTACACTGCGCATTGGGTAAACCTGCTGACGGCTGCCAAGCATGGAATGCGTGGTTCTGCAGAGGAGTTGGTGACACCGCCACGACTTGCAGGCAGGCCTGCTGCCACCTCCTCTACTCCTCCTACTCCATCCTATTCCATAACCTCCTCGGCTGAGTCCTCTTCTGCTGCTGCGTCTTGCTCCACATCAACGGTACCCCCCAGCTCCCCAGGTACTATTCCACATCCCGGATACGGCAGTGTCATGCCGTCTTGGGGTTGACTTGCCTGAAAGCAGAGAGTCACACCGGACCAGCACTCCTGTCCGCCCTGAACGCACAGGTGGATCAGTGGCTGACTCCGCACCAACTGGAGATCGGCAAAGTGGTTTGTGACAACGGAAGAAATTTTTTGGCGGCATTGAATTTGAGCAAGTTGACACATGTGCCGTGCATGGCACATGTGTGTAATCTGATCGTACAATGCTTTGTGCATAAGTACCCAGGCTTACAGGATGTCCTGAAGCAGGCCAGGAAGGTGTGTGGCCATTTCAGGCGTTCCTACACGGCCATGGAGCACTTTTCAAATATCCAGCGGCGAAACAACATGCCAGTAAGGCGCTTGATTTGCGACAGCCCGACACGTTGGAATTCAACACTCCTAAAGTTCGACGCCTGATCCAACAAGAAAAAGCCGTTAACGACTATTTGTATGACCGGGGTGCTAGGACAGCCTCTGCGGAGCTGGGAATTTTTTTGCCACGTTACTGGACGCTCATGCGCAATGCCTGTAGGCTCATGCGTCCTTTTGAGGAGGTGACAAACCTAGTCAGTCGCACCGAAGGCACCATCAGCGACATCATACCATTTGTTTTCTTCCTGGAGCGTGCCCTGCGAAGAGTGCTGGATCAGGCCGTAGATGAGCGTGAAGAGGAAGAGGAAGAGTTGTGGTCACCTTCACCACCAGAAACAGCCTTATCAGCATCGCTTGCTGGACCTGCGGCAACGCTGGAAGAGTATTGTGAGGAAGAGGAGTCAGAGGAGGAATGTGGCTTTGAGGAGGAGGAGGAAGACCAACCACAACAGGCATCCCAGGGTGCTCGTTGTCACCTATCTGGTACCCATGGTGTTGTACGTGGCTGGGGGGAAGAACATACCTTCAGTGAGATCACTGAGGATGAGGAACGGGACATGAGTAGCTCGGCATCCAACCTTGTGCAAATGGGGTCTTTCATGCTGTCGTGCCTGTTGAGGGACCCTCGTATAAAAAGGCTGAAGGAGAACGACCCGTACTGGGTGTCCACGCTACTAGACCCCCGGTATAAGCAGAAAGTGCCTGAAATGTTACCGAATTACCGCAAGTCGGAAAGGATGCAGCAGTTCCAAAATAAATTAAAAAGTATGCTTTACACAGCGTATACGGGTGATGTCACAGCACAACGGGAATCTAACGGGAAGAGGTGAAAGTAATCCTCCTCCTCCCACGACCACGCCGGCAAGGACAGGACGCTTTACAGACGTGTTGTTGATGAAGGACATGCAGAGCTTTTTAAGTCCTACGCATCGCCACAGCCCTTCGGGGTCCATCCTCAGAGAATGACTCGACTGATAGGTAGCAGACTACCTCGCCTTAACTGCAGATATCAACACTCTGAGGAGCGATGAACCCCTTGACTACTGGGTGTGCAGGCTTGACCTGTGGCCTGAGCTATCCCAATTTGTGATAGAACTTCTGGCCTGCCCCACTTCAAGTGTCCTGTCAGAAAGGACCTTCAGTGCAGCAGGTTGTATTGTCACTGAGAAGAGAAGTCGCCTAGGTCAAGAAAGTCTAGATTACCTCACCTTTATTAAGAAGAATGAGGGATGGATCCCGAAGGGACTGACAGTGGGCGATACATTCGACTAAAAAATGCCTGATGAGGGGGACATAACAGGGATTAAACTGATAAGAATAGTAGTACTTAACACACCACTCCTATCTGGTGGCACATTAGATTACACGCGCAGTGCCCCAAATTTGAAGTAGGAGGACCAACCAAGCATCTTTTTCCATCTCCCTGTTCCTAAAATCGATGCCATATACACGTCACCTGATAGGGGACGTAACAGGGATTAAACTGATAAGAATAGTACTACTTAACACACCTTATAAAGTGCAGAGAGAGGCAACGCAGAGAGAGGAGTCTGAAGAAGAGGAGTCAGAGGAGGAAGGTGGCTTTGAGGAGGTGGAAGACCAAACACAGCAGGCATCCCAGGGGGCTTGTTGTCACCTTTCGGGGACCCTTGGTGTTGTACGTGGCTGGGTGGAGGAAGAGAGGAAGAGACCTTTAATGACATCAGTGAGGACAAGGAATGGGACATGGCTAGCTTGGTATCCAACCTTGTGCAAATGGGGAGTTTGCGGTTGTGCAAATGGACTGTTTGCGGTTGTTTGCGGTGCGTTAAACGGGGAGTTTGGTCTGTCACTGTGAAGCGGGCGTAACCCTTACACCACCTGATCGATACAACATCATACCTGATGTTTTAAAGCACGTTATTCCAAACAATTTAGGAATGTTAGGTGATTTATGCCCTTTATGGATTAAAACCAGACTTCGCATCAACTATGTAATTTTCCATGGGAGTTTTGCCATGGATCCCCCTCCGGCATGCCACAGTCCAGGTGTTAGTCCCCTTGAAACAACTTTTCCATCACTATTGTGGCCAGAAAGAGTCCCTGTGGGTTTTAAAATTCGCCTGCCTATTGAAGTCTATGGCGGTTTGCCCGTTCGCGAACATTTGCGGAAATTCGCGTTCACCGTTTGCGAACTGAAAATTTTATGTTCGCGACATCTCTAGTCCATTTGTCTGGTTACAATTACATGTCTGTTAGTCCACCCATTATAAAGCGCCACGGAATCTGATGGCGCTATGTAAATAATAAAAGAATAATAATAAGGTTGAAAAAAACATCAAAGGAAAATTCATCATGTTCAAACATTCGCTCACTTTGACCCAGAAGAAGAGAAACAAATCTCCATTAAAATTATCTTCAGGTTGCCTCAATAGTGAAAATAGATTCTCATGTCTCAAAAAAAGCAGTCGGGGTGTAGTTTTTAAGAAAAAACATTGAATACACACCAATTAAAGAAAAGCTTAGAAAGACTTGAAGGTTAAAAAAAATGACGTTTATGATATGTGACACATGCTGATGTATCCTGGCTCACTTTGCATTTCCCAACAGATTAATTAGTATAGGTACTTATCATTTCAACATATGCCCTTACATGTCCTACAGGTGTTATGTACGAAAGGGAGAAATCAAAGCGAATTTCATATTTAAGGACCGAGTAGCCAAATTGAAAGTATAACTCAATTAGAAACTGTTTCCAGTGTGACTGTCTTGACCTTGAATTTGAAATTCACTTTGAAAATCATTCTAAATTCTTTATTGAATAATCCTATTAGTGTTGTTGAATTATTTAGATTCATTTTTGCATAATCCTATTGTTTAATCAGTAAGAGACTTTCCAGTGGGCACATAAATCTAAGGAAAAGCAAAAATGTGTTAATGCTACGGAAGCATATTTTACAGCATATAATCTTGCAAATAACATTTTAATGAAATCAGATCAATTTTATCAAAAATATTCCCCACATTCATCATTCATCATGAAGAATAAATTTGAAGATTTTTAATTTATATTTAATTTACTTTTTCGTATGCCATTTATACAACATAAAAGCATTGGGTTTGGAAGAGTGTGCCCCTTTGAGATAATGTCTACAGATACTCTGCTGATAATAAAGCAATGGTTTATAGTTGAAAATAATCCATATGTACAACATATGCCCAGCATACTTCATACTATTCGTTAACTATATGCTTTACTTTTAAGTCTAAAATTAATGCTTGGAGATATAAGACCCAGATCCTTAATTATTCACTATGCTTAATAATATAAAGAAGGAGTACAAGATATGTGGATCTCTCAAAATTTTGGGCTTTTCAACCAGGTTTGTAGAGATGGACACAGAAGATTTTGCATTAATTTATGTACATGAGTTGTGAAAATTAATTAGTCCAAATCTGATTGATGATTTCCTAAATTGAACCCTAAGTAGTTTCAATGGAAGACTTGGGTTTGGAACTATACTCAGTTAAAAGTTACCACCAGCCTCGCAAATGATCCAACAAACTCTATGCTAGTCTTATCAATTCAAAATTCCTTTCACAGAATTTTATATTAAAGGTATTAATGTATCAAGTAGCAAACGTCCCTGAGCCAATCAAGTTTGCACATTATGGGTTGAGTTAATAAATAATTTAGACAGACTTGACTGTGATTCATTTTCAGAAATTGAGAAGCAGAATTTATTAAACAGCCCCCATGCACCGATGGATATTGATCTATTCTTGCATTCTTCTGTCTCTGATACATACAACTGTTCAGGGTCAAGGTTAACCAGAGGGAGCAATGCATACGTATCCTGCAGTCTGCTGTAGTTGCATACCTTTTATACCATGGTGTAAAGAGAATATGATTTACTTGTTTGGAACCCAGTTTAATTTCTATACTAATATTACCACAGCGGCGAGCTCAAGATGTGCTTCTCATTCCAAGGGGCTAGAAAGGCAAAATAACTTAGCAGATTTACAAATTAAACAAGTATGGAGTCAGTGAGACCTCAGAATTATCCTCAAGAGCTAGACTGCTCTCTCACCCCCACCTTATGCAATTTGTGTGTGGGGTTTTTAATGTACCTCAAGATTAACCTGGAGAGAGGGTAAGTGGTGAGAGGTCTGGTGAATGGCCTCTAAGTCTTCATCCACCATTCTCAAATGTAACTTACAAACGATAATGAGTTGGATAATGAAGCATTTACTTTGTTGCAATGTCAAATATAGTGTTTTAAGAATTTTAAACTGTCCTTCAGCTTGTCTTTTTGGCAAAGGATACTATATAATCCCTTTAAAATTTACACAATTTGTGTAATGCACAATGTACAGGATTACATTTCTTCTGGTGGCCTTGGACTGTAAACCATGCATGATGTTGCTGTTTTGTCTTCATATCTTATGGTTCCTATACACCCTGTTCCTATACAACCTGTACCTGATATTACATCTTACTTTCTAAAACAGGCTATAACATTTTTTTAAGTACTCGATAGTCAAGTGGTTACGTGAAAAAATATGTCATGATTCTTACATTGTCTCAGTAGCAACATGCTTTATTTAATAGTTAAAATAATGATTAAATGCCTGTGCTATCACAGAAGGGACCTCACACACAATATCTAATTATGATAAAAAGGTTAATTTAGCACATTTCCCGTCCAATTAAAAGGGTGTTCATGGTTTTAATTCACTATGAAGCATGTAGCCAATAGCTCATAAAAATGGCTTTTAACTCGATAGAAAATCCTAACCCTGTGAAAAAAAAAGTTACGGTTGATTTCAATCCAATGGAGAATGCAGAAAAACCATTAACGCAAAAGAGATAAAATGTTTTTAAAAAGCCTGGAAAAAAATGCTCGTTGCTTTAATTCAAATAAAAAAAAAATATTATTTGGTTCCATTTAATGAGTTTGAATTGATTTCTTTAGTTGAGTTAAAAAGGTGATCAAATTGTTTAATACCATGTAACATATCATATTGCAAACGGTTCAAATTTCTATGAAAGGCTTTCAATTTTTATCTAGTAGAAAAGTAGTGGGTATTGAAAATGGAGAAGGATTGCTGCCAAATTGCCAGAAGATTCAAAGCTTTTAACCTCATTTAATCTTATCGAAATCACCCAGATAAAAAAAAATAGAAGCAGTCCAATCCATTGTAAAATTACTTAGAGCTAAAATCACCTCACTCATACAAAATTTTAATTTCTTGAGAAAAGATTCTGTTTAACAAAATAACATCATCCTCTTTCTAATTATATGAACAAAATGTTTTTGCACTTGAAATCCATGTCAGCGCTGTGTTTTAACCAGTTTATCAGTAATAAAGAAATTCTACTTACCTTTCTAATGTTGTATAAAGTACACATACGACTCGTTGTTGGAAAATATTTTGTGTTTCCATTTTAATTTCAACATCTAATAACATAGTGCCTTTTCAAGCCTTATTTGTATTGCTTAACACTTTTAAAGTTCTGATACTTCCATCTTAAGGTACTCGACCTCTGATATTATGAAATGTTTGCAGGAGTTCTCCAACAGAACTAATATTAACGTAGATCTGTTTTGCATGACACAAAAAAAGAGCAAATTAAAGACATTAATGATTGAATCTCGAGTCGAAAAATACCTGAGCCCAATTCAGAATTTATTAAGCCCTTCTCAAAGTCAGTGAGTATGTGGGAACGAATGTGTATATTTGCAAGACATGTTAGTGAGGGTGTGACATTCAGGGTGTTAAAGGATGTTATTGTGTGTGGATGCATTAGTGTGTTTGAGTAAGTAGTGTATAGTGTGTGTGTGTGTGTCTGAATACAGAGGTGTACATGTAAGGCATATGACTGGGTGTGAATTCCAGTATATATGGACAGTATTTTGTGATTTTCTCTAACTTCTTTATGCTCCCTCTCTGTTACTCTATACTCACCTGTCAACTGCCCACACTCTATATTTACGTGCTAATTCAAAAAAAACTTTTGGCCACAGGTGGGTGGACAGTGATCTTACTAACCCCTATTATTTAAGTCAAAGTCCTGCACCTGATGCCCACAAGGTGTGTGTGTCCCCTGTTATTTTTCAGGCCCCCTACCAATGGCTGCCCAGTCACATGCTTTAAATGTTTTAAACTTTTGGACTTGATAGCCTATTTTATTTAACCCCTTAAGGACCGATGATGGTTCAGGACCGTCATCAGAAACATCCCCTTGAGGACTGATGACGGTCCTGAACCGTCACCGTTTATTTTTTATATATATATATATATATATATATATATATATTTTTTTTTTTTTTAATATATATATACCTTGTTTGGAAAATACCAGCACTTCTGGCTTTATAATCAATTTTGACATGATGCCCTGATGAAAGTTCAGTTGATGTCTTTGACAATAAAAGAACAAAATTGATTATGAAGCCAGGAGTGCCGGCATTTTCCAAACAAGGCATTTACAGTGTTACTTGGCACTGGGAATGTTTTCTGACTGGCGATTGGAGTGCAAAAGCTTGGATTTGTGTGTATGTATGTATGTGTATATATATATACACAGAGAGAGAGAGATTTTTATTAATATGTGATCTATTTATTTTTGGATGCTCATGTTTAAGGTAAGAGAGGTAGCATCTACATTTTAGTTAGATATATGGGATCTCTATGTTTTTAAGTTTTTTTATATATTGATCCATTTTCTATCCCTCTTCCATACTATTTCCTTACTTCCACACATACTCTGAAGACTTTAACTGCCTTCTATCGTGCCAATTGGGAGGTGGAACGCAAGCCGTCCATAATGACACCAGGATGGAATGCACATCATCGCATTCCGAGCGTGATGACGTCAAATAGAGATCGAATCAGATAGTAATGAGAAAAGAAGATTGGGACCAGCTGTTGATAAGTAGAACCTATAGGATCATTCTATGGACAATTAGAGGGGGTTACAAGGGGAAGGAGTGGGATGTTTTTATTTAATTATTTAATTGTTTGAACTGGTGTATACAATCAACTACCACCCTGAAGAAGTCCCTGGATTTAATTTCACTTTTACAATTACACTTACTGTTTTAAGCTTAAATGTAAGTTACTCATTGCAATTTACATTGCATTTGCACTACAATCTTTGCACTTCTTTTTAACATCCATGGTATAATGAATTGAAGCACACTAGAGGGATACACTGGGGGGATACACTGGAGGGATATATTTAGCATTACTGAAAACTTAAGTTTGTTAATCAAATTGTGAGTAGCTAATGAATTGAACCAATACATTTATATTTATTTATACACATTGCTTGCTTTTCCTACCAGAATCACGCCCATTTTATTCTACATGTTTATCTGAAGGTCAGAAGAAATATCCAGGGTGGATCTACTGTATAAGGGAAGTTTTAATTATTATCCTATTTTGGGGACGACTTTTTGATTGCAATGAAGTGGTGATTGTCACTGTGTATTTGTATATTTTTAAATATCTTATGTTTACAGATTGTATTTGAATCAACACGTATTCCAACGCGTCTTTTCCAAGAAAATAAAAGTATATTGCATTTGCAACTTCTGAAAGTTAATTTAGAAAACGTTTACTTAAGCCATTAAATATGTTGTTTTTCATACTAACAGTGATTTAATTACTTGTTTTGATTCTCTGTGTGTATTCTAACATTTATTTACGTGTTTAGCATCAACAGTAAAATATGCTCCAATAGCTTATTTATTTGGCTTCTTTGTAAACAACCCATCTGCAGCGAACAACGATACATTGCTATTAACCTTTATTGGTAGTAGAAACAAGAAATGCAAATAGATGAATACATTGTATGCACTTAGCAGACCCATTGACAGTGACATCTACAAGGTGTCTGCCTCGGAATGACCTTGTGATCAACCTCTGAATTTGCTGTTTATCGCCATTTGATCTGTGCTCTGATCTTTAAAAGCAACCCAGATAACTAATTAACAAACAAATTGCTCGTTTCCAGAACTGACTTTTCTTAGAGGAATGATAAACATATTGACAATTCTTATTGAACACTGCGGTTGACATTTAACCTGACCTCTAAAAAGAAGTGAATTTAAACTTTGATAACTTAGTTTGACAACGCAAGAATTGTCTTGTTGTGTTGTGTTTTTTTGTTAGTTGCAATAATGCACTGAGGTCACACACACATAATTCCTTTACATGTATTCATTTTTTGATAAGTGATGTTGTTTAATCTATCTTGAATAAAATTACATTTGACACAGTGTTTTACTCTTGATGCCCTTAAAAGGAAGTCAGTGTGTTGTCATCACGGGCAGTATCACCCTTCTTTATGTGTCTCTATGAAGGATGGGGAAGTGGGAGGAACAGGGTATTTTCTGTTATTGTCTTGAGACCCCACGAGGACATCGGGAATATATCTAATAGACACTGAATTGTTGTCAATGAAAAATGTATACAAAAAAAGCTGAGTTGGAATATTAGTCAACTCACATAGTTTGTAAATAGATATTTTTCAAGTCGATTATTTGACACTAAGTTTACCAAATCATGTGTCCACTCTTCACAACTTAATGTTTAGTGATCAGAGTGTAGGTCACCTAATCATCCAGGAATGATAGCTTTCCGTGACTTTTCCTAAGACATATGAACGTATGATCAAATCATAAGTTAAACAAATTGACAATAAATGGGGCAGTGCAAGAATGGCTCCATCATCCTATGAGTGTAGTGGACATCCAATTACACGTTTACAAATTGAATTTAAAATTGCTTTTCTCTATTCTCAATGACATTTATAAAAAAAACTTTTTAAAAGTCACCTACCTATAAAATGATGCATACAAAACCTCTCGAGAGATCACAATCCAACCCATTGGTACTATTTATGACCTGTTGGGGAAGAAGATAGAACCAATTGTTTTTTTAAGCGTGTGAATAAAAGTGCTATAAAATTAGTGCAACGGAGATAGAACTAAGATTATATCCAGCAATTAATGACTTGTTTTTTAAACAATTCCATTGTGATCTAAACTATTTGCAAGTAATACGGCTGCAGGCAAAGAATATTCATTAGATGGAAAGCTTGTTTGTACATATAAGTTAAACTAGTATTGTTGAATTTAATTGTTACCTTTTCACTCATTGACAAATGCTGTTAAATAATTATGAGGCCACTCTATTTGTTATATGGTAGCGATTTGTTCTTTTCCTATAAAAGGGTTTTGTAATGGATCTCTGATTCCTTTTTTAAAATCTTTTTTGTATTCATTTTTCAAATTATGCAAATATCGTACAGGTAATTTACCCACAATTTCATTTATATTAATTCAGACAAACATAAACTACAATAAAGTACAAAAATGGGAAATACCATTACTTGTACATAAATATACAATATATAACATATAGTATAAAACAATACGAAACCATATATATCTGAATATGACACAAATTGTCCTGACAGAGAGATACAATTGGGCACCATCTTATATTAATATTCAATTTGGTTTAATATATCTTTCCAAATAAAAGAAGTAGATTATTTTCCATAGATGTACAATACATATCTTAGTAGCAAATAGTATGAGTGAGAACATATTTCTTACTTTGGAAAGGAAAACCAATACTGCATCTCTGGATCCTTATCTATATGTAATAATGAAGATATCCAGAGCATAGTATCAGGAAGAATAGTTTAACATAAAAGCTATTTCTATTTAAGGATCCCCGTCACCATGGGGGTAGATTTCTTATGAACATTTATTATGAACACTTGGAAAAAAACATTTGATAACAAAGCTGAAAAGTACCATTGTTAGTGTTGCATTCGATGGTAGAAAACTGTTTCAAAGTAACAGTTGAAGAAAAATTATATGACATAATTTAGATTAATGAAACTAACCATGCCAGGATTAATTTCTACATTCAGTTTCTGCATACTGAATATTGGGGCACTTTTTACAATAAACGTTCTCTGTGGGGTCGGCTATGCCTTATAAATTCCCCTTGTTGTATTGGTCCCCATCAGAAGTCATCAGGAGCCATGCAGACCATAACCTGTGCACTCTCGGCCAAAGAGCTAAACTTTGCACTGCCAGATTAGTGAAGTGCAGGGAGCTTCCTGCTGCACAAGAGGAGGTCATTGTCCATTAGATAAGTTAAGCAAAATGCCACATATGTTTTTTTATAACATTTTAGTGGGAGGCTATTTAGGTTCACACCTCCAGTTGCAAACTGTAGCTCTTCAGCATTTATCTGTGCTTCCAATTAGTTGGACACTTGTCATGTAAAAGACCTGTTTTACCTTTATTTTATTTTTGTGGAAATGTGTCTTCTCTAACTGTGTTAAAACAAAAAACTTGCAAAAATACATAATCATAATGTCCAGTGGAGTCAACTGAGCTGAGCCTCAAAATTCCTACTTTTCACTCACAAAAATAAAAAAAATAATTTGCATTGCTTTGATTTTTGGAAATATAATAATAGTAAACAAACAAAGTAGTCTCTCATTGATAATGAGTTTTCTATGGCTTTCTCATCCAAACCAACAACATGTCTACTGCTATGTGAACACACGTTACATAAAACTAAAAAACAAAACCTTCTAGTACAATAAAGAAAGTGATGCGAGGATTTGCACTTGACCCACCAAATTGACAGGTCCCAAAATTCAGACACAGGCAGCAGATAGAGGCCGGCCTTGGATATTGCAAGACGTCTTGCGAGATGGGTTATTCAAAATGACAGCACACAGGTAACTGTAAACTTTTTCAAACTCGGCTTTATTGTCAGATACACAGACAAATATAGGTGAAATTTAGAACAAAGTCATAACATCATGTGAGAATCAGTCATTTCAACAATTAATCAATTACAATTTTTTTATAGCAAACGCTTTCTAGTAAAATCTAGTACAGGCAGGCCCGGACTGGCCATCGGGCACACCGGGCAAATGCCCGGTGGGCCGCGATGGCCGTGGGGCCGAGGCCGGCAGGGGAGATCACAGGATCTCCCCGGCCGGCCGCTGCAGGGCCAGCGCTATCCGAGTGCCGGCCCTGCTGTGTGCCTCCATGGGCCGATGGGGAGATCAAAGATCTCCCTCACCGGCCCACAGGCACTGTAACACACACACACACACACACGCTTGCTGGGGTGTGAGGGAGGGATGAGAGGACCGGCGGAGCTCTAGCCAGCAGCTCCGCCGGATCCTCTCGCGAGGTCTGAGCGTTGCCGCGGTTACCACGGCAACGCTCAGATCTCGCGAGAGTGAACTCTAGCCTGCAGGGGCTATAGTTCACTCTCATCACTGGGCCACCAGGGAAGGCAGAAAGGATCCCCCCAGGCAGAACGGCTCCCCACACCCAGGCAGACCGCCCCAGGCTAATGGTAAGGAGGGAGGGAGGGGGATATAACTTTTTTTTTTACTTATTAATAAAAAACATTTAAATTTAAAAAAAAATCACACTAACAGCCCCCTCACACACACATCACCCCCAAACACACACAGCACCCCCAGACCCACACAGCACCCCCAGACCCACACAGCACCCTCAGACAGACAGCACCCTCGCTCACAGACACACACACACACACACACACATATATTTTCTTTGTCTGTTAACTCACTGAGGGCTATTTTTTTATATATATATATATATATATATATATATATATATATATATATAAATAACCCTCAGTGAGTTAACAGACAAAGAAAATGAGAAAAATAGAATGTGACGGCAGATAAAAACACCCTCACACACAGCACCCCTCTTACATACACACACACTGTGCCCCTCACACATACAATACATCCACATATATATATGTACATACACTACAGAACCCCACACACTGCACCACTAAACACATTACGCTCCAGATACACGCTAGATCCCTTACCCTATATGCACTCTTAATCCTCTATACACACACACACACACACACACAATCTCCTATACACACTCTGGGTCCTATACACAGTAGATCTCCTACACACACACACACACTGCACCACCTACACACACACTACATTCCTTGTCAGCAAACACATACAACATTCTCTAAACACACCCTCTCTACAACCCCTACACACACTACGTCACCTATACATACACACACTACAGCCCGTATGCACACACTCGCTACATCCCCTATAACACTATGCCCCATATACACACACTCTGTACAGCCCCAAGCCACACATATTACACCACAAACACAAATGAAATTGACCTATTTACACAATACCACACCACACTCTACACACACGCAATCCCACAAGCAGGCTCCAAACGCATGAACCATACACTTTCCTGGCCCTTTTGTCCTCTGGTATCCCACTTGTGGAGACACCAGAGACAATTTAAAAGCAAACACAGCACAAGCATGTTATTAATTTTGCTTGCGCTGCGCAGAACAAATACAGGTTCTTTTTCTAATGCCAGAGCTCTTCAGCGGGGCTCTGCGCATTAAACCAGCTTGCTCACTTTGAGAGGGGGCGTGCTTGTCATTAGTGATGACAAAACACACCCTCTCTGGCCCCGCCCCCTTCTTAGGGGGCCGCTCTGATTGAAAAATGCCCGGGCCTAATTTTTTTCCCAGTCCAGCCCTGAGTACAGGTTATCCTCATTTTGCGACCTACCTGTTTTACGACGGCTCGCACTTGTGGGATGGTAAGTGCAAGCCGTCGTTTGAATTAGAGGTATTCCCTACTATGCTGTGTTAGCCTATGTTCGGGGACATTTTCCTAAACATAGACAAATGCAACATTGTAGGGAATCCCTCTAATTTATGCTTGGAGAAATTTCCCCGAGCATAGATTAGAGGGATTCCCCGCTCTTGTGCGTTTGTCTATGTTCGGGGGAAATGTCCCTGAACACATCAGAGCAGGGAGTCCTGCTAATCTATGCTTAGGGAAATTTGCCCTCAACATAGATTAGAGGGATTTCCTTCTCTGGTGCGTTCGTCAATGTTCGGGGAAATATCCCCAAACATAGACAAGCGCACCAGAGCAGGGAATCCCTCAACTCCTCACTTACCGACCAATTCGTTCTACGACTGGGTCGTACAAATGGAACCTGGTTGGTAAGTGAGGAGTAGATGTAGGGACATTTTTGGTGGACCATTATCACAGGTCACGCTAACCTAAATTTAACATAGCATGGAGGCGTACTATTGAAATTGTCATTACTAAAGCAAGATAACATTCATGAAAACGTGATCTGGATTTACAATTTTACCAAAATAATAACAAGTTATTTAAGGTGATTTAAATATATCAGGTATATGTTATATAAAGATATCTTAAACTATATAAAGTAATTATACGAATGAAACAATAATTATAAACACCACTATATATGATATCTAAACTATTCTGACAGTATATATTTAATTCTGCGCACACTTGGAGGTTCTGCGCACACTTTGGATGTTTGATGTATTCTGTAAAATAAACAACTTTCATAGGGCAATATATAAAATCCCAATACTCTTAGAGCAAATAAATAGAAGCACTCACACTTTAGAGAGCCATATCAGTCGGCTCTCTACTTCAAAGGCACATCAAATGATCTTTGTAAAGTGATCTGTGTAGATGGGTCCCACCAGAAACGGACATCAAATTTCGTCTGGATACAATCAGGAACCAGGATAAGTTGAAAATCAAATATTTTATATTAGCACGATTCTTTATTTTAATTGTGAATAAAATATTTGATTTTCAACTTATCCTGGTTCTGTGCGCAGAACCTGATTTTCTTTTGTCTAAAATTGCATATGTACGTGTTTTTAGGTGACTAAAACATGGGTTTGGTTTTTAGACGCACTGGGATTTTATGTGCATATTGTTTAGCGCCATTTCACCTAATCCTTGTGTGTGAGTATATATTTAATATCTGTAATATGCATATATGAACTATATACTAAATAGTTATCTTATCCACTAAATGTCTGTCTTAATCGCTTAATGTTGCTTTACGTATGTGGCTTATTTACCTAGTGTTGCTTTATGTGTATGGCTAATCTACTTAATGTTGCTTTATGTATCCTTAATTTATGCTCAATGATTTTATATCATAACAGAAAGTATGGACACAAGCTATAATCCTAACACCAAAGGTAAAAATGACCACATCTAAATGCCCTGCTTTAAATATATTCTGCATTCTTGAGCATAAGTGAAATTAGTTTAGTTTTGAACCCAACTATTCACCATGCTGATCTGAGTCTCCATTGACTTTAATGATTCTTTTCTGGCTAATCATGGCTGTATCATGTATCCTCCTTATACCCCACAGTGTTATTTTTGTCCTCAGCAGGACAAACAGGAATTTTATTTTTCTACAAAAATAATTTATTTGAGCCACCTGCCCATGTGTGCCATGAGCTTACCAGATGAAGTTCAGGCTGTCTTCATTTGGAGAACTCAGTAAACAGTCTGCAGGAGAAGTACTTTTTACAATAGAAATTCTCTGTGGGGCCGGCTATGCCTTAAAAATTCCCCTTGTTGTATTGGTCCTCCCTGGTTCTGATCATGATAGAGTATTTAGAAGCCATGGTGTAAACTTAAAATGAGGATTCTCAATCATTAGTATATCTTGCGCTCTCTTCCAACTGTGCATGATGTGAGCTCCTTGAAATTTGAAAGGTAAGTGATATCACTGGTGTGCCGCATTCTTATGATTTTGAATTGCCGGAGCAGACACGGTAGACTTGACTTTGGGAAGTGCCAACTGCACATGCAAGAGTACCATTCACGCTTAAAGGTATATCGTACCTAAAATAAAGAATCTGGTCAATTTAAAAAAAAAAAAAAAACAGTTACATAACCCTGTCCTACCTGTTTATAATTGGTATTTTTTTGTCAGTTTGGATTTGGAAATCTTATTTTATTTTTCATTTATTTTTACATTCATCCTTTATTCTTCCATTATTATTACTTCTATTATTTTTTATATGTATAGTCATACTTGTATATATTTTTTTATATATTTTTCATCTATCCATTAGGATGTCTTTTACATATTTATTCTATTACATATGCCATGGGTGTCAGATTATGTTTTTCCCTAATTCATTTAGTTAGCCATAGATACTTCTTCCTTTTGGGCTTTTTTTGGCCATTTACAGTTTTCATCCAGTCTCTCCTACGTGTGCACGCTAATGCCATACACACGCATCGGAATTGCCGAACTGGAACACGTCATCAACAACGGGCGCAGTCGCTGCATCAGAAGTACGTCATTGCGGTCAAGGCGTATCCGGGTGGACTGATTCACTCATCAAGCAGAGTCTTCATATACTATCTTCTGGACCTTAATTATCATATTACTGAGGAAGTTCTACACTGCAGGAAAATATGCGTTGGATGTTTTGTAACATTTTATTGATTTTACATGTATTTTTATACTTTATTTGTTTACATATTGTTATAGTCGCTATTTCTATTGGATTTCTCACTATTTTTATATTCCTGTAAGTGCAATATAATACAATTTTACTGGTATTTAATTTACTTCACTATTGGGCTATCTTTTCTTTTGTTTCTACCACTTTCCACAGAAGACCCATATTACAGTATCCTTGGAAGGGTGATGAGTCTGAAACCCTCATATGTTTATGCCATTTTCACTATAATGGAATAACTGATTCTCATTCTTTTCCCTCTACATCAAGATCACAATCTAGAAAACATAGGTGGCATCATACAATATTTTATATTGGGGATGAAATAATGCCAATTGGACCCATAATATATTCAAATATTGAGTTATAGCCCTAGTAGAATGCAAGACATGTCACCTAGAAAACATTAGAAAAATCTAATCAATGTATGAACTGCAATCAAGTGGCACCAGACTGGAAGAATTTATACAGATCATGCATAGCTGATGCAGCAGATGATTCAAATAGAAGGAGCTCGCCTCAAGAAGACCTTAAAAAAAATGGATATCTGAGGCCATAGTCAAGGCTTCAAATCTACTACAGAAAAAATAGTTTCTTCAAAATGTTCCAGAATGGAGCCAGTATCTACAGATTTAGAAGAAAACTCTGACATTATTTAAGAAATATTAGAAGACGAAGAAGACCCAAGGTCTGTTGATAAATGAATTATCGACCTAATTAGAGACACTTTACGAATTTCTGAAGAAAAGTTAGATGCAAAAGAATCTGACAGATATTTTGAAGACCTAAGTCAAACAGACCCACGGTTCTAGTACACTCTACAATGAAGGAGGTTTATTTTTTGGCCAGCATTCAAGTAGGAGATCGGATTTACTTCTATAAGGGCCGGCAGTTCATCCCAACCTCAGCCAGATGAATCTGGCTCTTGAAAGGGAAAAACTCCTAAACCAAGGAATGTCTGCAGCAGTTGTCTAAACTCTTCTAAAATCCAGAAAGAAATCTGCATAGGCTTTCTACCATAGGATTTGGGAAACTTTTAGATCCCTGGCTAAAGAATATTCCATTGACTTTCTTCATCCTAATCATACTCATATCTTGAATTTCCTTCATGCAGGGCTGTTTCCAATTTGTTAATTGTTTCCTGTCCTGTTCCTGCAAGGGGCGAAGCTATCCATAAGTGATGCTGACATGACTAATAACCAGGATACAAAAATTACGGTAAGTATGATATACATTTTCTATACTTTATTTATGGTATCCAATTTATGTTATCAGTATAAGTACTTTGATAGAGGCCATATAAACGTAGACCTGACTTTTTGCACATATTGCTGACCAATCAAATTAGGGCTTTTGATTGGATTTTATTATCCTATATTATGCCAACATTATGATCAAATGTGCTTAGGCAAACTTTTTATATAACATTTTAGAGATTATTTATCATGTCTGTAGATGCTGCACACACATAGTCCAGGACTTTTGATATGAACTACATTTTGAACTGAACACATTCATCTGCCATTTGTCTCCTAAAACTTTGAGATTGAAAGCCCTTTAGATGTGTCAGACATATAAATTATTTTTTTATTACGGCGAGAGGATCTTTGAAGCTTCCCAAGCATGCAGTTTACATTAAGTGATTAATGCCAGGGACACTTTTAGACAGGTCCAATTGATTTATGCAACATTAAAAAGTAAGACGACTGATTTATTTCCTACTTAGTAAAAGGGATAGCATCACTAGCCGGAGCATTTTTACTTGACGGAAAGAAAAGCAGATCAGTAAATTTAAAGAGAATCTGGTATAGTTAGTGTATTGAACTGTAGTACAAGAAAAATGATTGTTAAAGTTGTTTACTTTATTGAGTTGGAATAGTTGCTGAATTGCTGTTTTGAACATTCAGCATATTTTTCTTTACCTTTCCAGGTTCTGCAATTTGTAAATGTTTAATATGAAATACATTATTACATAATACACTACTGTAAAAGACTATTCCATTATGTCAAATATGTGTCTCCTTTGGGATTCAGTAAATAGGTACTTCAAAAATATTATGTTACTTATAAATTACTGCAGAGTACATCTGTAAGATATAACTAGTAAAATTGTGGGCAAATTGCTAAATTTGATTTGCTTACTATATGTGTAATTCTTCAGGATTTACCACTTTGCTCTGCAATTGCTTTTACTTAAAATAGTAAAAATAGTTTTACTTTGATAAACATGGCCCCACTTGGCATCACATGGAAGAAAGTAGCAGCTAGGCCTGGAGATTCATTTTGGTCCGAACTACAGTTTGTCTAATTTGAGCCGATCAGGTGATCAGTTGAATCCCCGAACTGAAATATGCAAAAGCATGTCCATCAAAAATGTGAGTACACTTTATGATTTAATAGCTTGTAGAACTATATTTAGCAGCAATAACTTGAAGTAATCATTTTCTGTATGACTTTTTCAGTCTTAACATCATTGTGGAGGAATTTTGGCCCACTCTTCTCTTGCTTCAGTTCATTGAGGTTATCTGGCATTTGCTTATGCACAGCTCTTAAGGTTCCACCACAGCAGTTCAATCAGGTTGAGGTCTGGACTTTGACTGGGCCATTACAACACCTTGATTCTTTTTTTTTTTTTTTTTAGCCATTCTGTTGTAGATGTGCTATTGTGATGGGATCATTGTCCTGTTGCATGATACAATTTCAAACAAGCTTTAGCTGTTGGACATTTAACTCTAGAATACTTGGTACACAGAAGAGTTCATGGTCGAGTTAATGAACACAAGAATCCCAGTTCCTGTGCCTGCAAATCAAACCCAAATCATCACACCTCCACCAGAGTGCTTGACATTTTTTGACAGTGTCTGTGCTGTTATGCTGTGCTTGGTTTTCGCCAAACGTGGTGCTGTGTATTATGGCCAAACATCTCCACTTTGTCTGTCCAAAGTACTTTGTTCCTTATAGTTTGTTCAGATGCAACTTTGCAAACCTAAGCTGTGCTGCTATGTTCTTTTTAGAGAGAAGATGCTTTCTCTTGGCAACCATTCCAAACAAACCATAGTTGTTCAGTCTTTTTCTAATTGTACTGTAATGAACATTAACATTTAATATGCTAACTGAGGCCAGTAGAGTCAAGGCTCGTGCAAGGATTTTTGGGTACACATGCGAAGATGATTTTGGCGCTTTCATCCCCAGCCCCTCTGCAAACTTTCTCCTTCTATGTGTCTTTCTCCCCACTCAGGCCCCCCTGTGTGCCACTCTCCCCTCCATGTCCCTTAGTGTTCCTCTCTCTTTCCCTCTATGTCCATTAGTGGTCTTCTCCCCCATCCCTTAATGGTCCTCTCCCCTCCCCTTCCTGTTCATTGGCAGTCTTCTTCCCTGTCCTTTAGTGTTCCTCTCCCCTCCATGTCCCTTAGTGTTTCTCTCTCTTCCCAACCCTGCCCCTTAGTGTTCCTCTCCCCTCCCTCCCCTGTCCCTTAGTGTTCCTCTCCCTTCCCTTCCCTGTCCCTTAGTGTTCCTCTCCCTTCCCATCCCTGTCCCTTAGTGTTCCTCTCCCCTCCCTCCCCTAGTTTTCCTCTCCCCTCCTTTACCTGTCTCGTAGTGCCCCCCCATTCCCCTTAATTTTCCTCCCACCCCCCGTCTTAGTTTTCCTCTCCCTTCACTTTTAGTGGTCCTCCTCCTACCCCAGTGTTCCTTTTCCCTTCCCTCCCCTGTATCTTAGTTCCCCCACCTTAATGCTGCTCTCCCCTCTCTCTCTTTTAGTGTTCTCCCCCCTCCCCTGTCCCATAGTCTTCTTTCCCCCCTCTCCCCTGTCCTATAGTATTCTTCCTCCGTCCCATAGTGGGCCCGCTAAACTTAAGTTAATTCGGTATGTTTTTTTATTTTATTTTTTTTCGACTTCCTGCTGCATAACTCAACCACTTTAGCCAGTCTTCCCCTTTTTACAAAGCATTGTCCTTAATGGAATGTAAATAGTGTATGTCAGTCAGTAAAAGATCAGGGTGAGCTGATGACCTGACTCCACTCCCTCAGTCAATTGATGTCCACCTGTTATCTGCATAGCATTTGACAACCATGCTGAGGGGAAATATGTCAAATGATAGGAGGACATTTATTGACTGGTAGATATAAGCAGCTCACCTCACACTGATCGTTTATTGGCTGAGCTGAGTACATATTCAGAATATTTAAAATAAGGAAGTTGCCTTGTGGAAGGCAAAGTCATGGTTAAGGGGGCTGGGTTATGCAGCAGAAAGCTAAATAGACATATTTTTATTTTATATTTTGCAACACTAATGAGATTTTAATTTTGAGGAAACTACAAAATTATTTGAGGCCAAAACCCTTTAAATGCACTTAAGGGACACTGTAGTCACCGAAATGACTTTAGCTTAATTAATCAGTTTTGGGGTATAGATCATGCCCATGCAGTCTCTTCGCTCAGTGATCTGCCATTTAAGAGTTAAATCACTTTATTTATGCAGCAATAGTTACACCTCCAGTTACACAGTCATCTAAAGTTTATACTTCCTTTATTGCAAATTCTGTTTAATTTAGAATTTCTTATTTGCTGCTCTGTCAATAGTTGTCTAGACCCTGCAAGTGCCAACTGCATGTAGTTAAAGTTCAATTTATAGAGCAGGAGACCAATGCATTAAAGTAAGCTATATCTGATTGAAAAATGAATCTATTTTGTTTTCATGCAGGCTGTGTCAGTCACAGTCAGGAGAGGTATAGCTAGGGCTGCATAAACAGAAACCAAAGTGGTTTAACTCCTCAATGGCAGTGAATCGAGCAGTGAATCTTCAGAGAAGTCGTTTTGGTGACTATAGTGTCCCTTTAAGTTTTGTTAGTGCCTGGAATGTTACTGGAAATAGTTTTATTAAAGTTTGAAGTTACAAACATACAAGGGACCAAAAAAAATAGAAAATAAGAAGATAGAGAACCATGTTACATATTATATCATATATATTATCATACATAACATATTTTGCTGGATTATCCTGGTGCCAATCTATTAAAGGTCAATTTTACTAATTAGAACTAATATGTTTAAAGACTGGTCAGAAATCCTGGTATTGATTATTTGCTAACGCTACCATTACAGCTAATTTATTGCAGCTGCTTGATACAAAGAAAAAATGTAGAGAATATTATATTATTTTTGATGTTTATGTCTTTCTTTTGTATGGTAAAGCTAATGCTGTTGATTTAATACTGTGTGACCGGTTCTTGGATAGTGATGTCCCGAACGGTTCGCTGGCGAATAGTTCCTGGCGAACATAGCATTTCTGCGTTCGCCACCGCGGGCGAACACATGCGATGTTCGGTCCGCCCCCTATTCTTTATCATTGAGTAAACTTTGACCCTGTACCTCACAGTCAGCAGACACATTCCAGCCAATCAGCAGCCCTCCCTAGCAGACCCTCCCACCTACTGGACAGCATCCATTTTAGATTCATTCGGAAGCTGCAACCATTTTTTTTAGTGCATATAAATGTTACAAGCAGATACTCCCCCCAGACACTCTGTATTACTGCAGATACTCACACCAGACACTCTGTGTTACTGCAGATACTCCCTCCAGACACTCTGTTTTACTGCAGATACTCCCTCCAGACACTCTGTATTACTGCAGATACTCCCTCCAGACACTCTGTGTTACTGCACATACTCCCTCCAGACACCCTGTGTTACTGCAGATACCCCCTATGTTACTGCAGTTACTCCCTCCAGACACCCTTTGTTACTGCATATACTCCCTCCAGACACTCTGTGTTACTGCAGATACTCCCTCCAGACACTCTGTGTTACTGCAGATACTCCCTCCAGACACTCTGTGCTACAGCAGATACTCCCTCCAGACACTCTGTATTACTGCAGATACTCCCCCCAGACACCCTGTGTTACTGCAGATACTCCCTCCAGACACCCTGTGCTACTGCAGGTACTGCCTCCAGACACTCTGTATTACTGCAGATACTCCCTCCAGACACCCTGTGTTACTGCAGATACTCCCTCCAGAAACCCTGTGCTACTGCAGATACTCCCTCCAGACACTCTGTGTTACTGCAGATACTCCCTCCAGACACCCTGTGTTACTGCAGATACTCCCTGGGTTACTGGAGATACTCCCTCCAGACACCCTTTGTTACTGCATATACTCCCTCCTGACACCCTTTGTTACTGCATATACTCCCTCCAGACACCCTTTGTTACTGCAGATACTCCCTCCAGACGCCCTTTGTTACTGCAGATACTCCATCCAGACACTCTGTGTTACTGCAGATACTCCCTCCAGACACTCTGTGTTACTGCAGATACTCCCTCCAGGCACTCTGTGTTACTGCAGATACTCCCTCCAGACACTCTGTGTTACTGCAGATATTCCCTCCAGACACTCTGTGTTACTGCAGATACTCCCTCCAGACACCCTGTGTTACTGCAGATACTCCCTGTGTTCCTGCAGATACTCCCTCCAGACACCCTTTGTTACTGCATATACTCCCTCCAGACACTCTGAGTTACTGCAGAAACTCCCTCCAGACACTCTGTGTTACTGCAGATACTCCCTCCAGACACTCTGTGTTACTGCGGATACTCCCTCCAGACACTCTGTGTTACTGCAGATACTCCCTCCAGACACCCTGTGTTACTGCAGATACTCCCTCCAGACCCTCTTTGCTACTGCGGATACTCCCTCCAGACACCCTGTGTTACTGCAGATACTCCCTCCAGACACCCTGTGTTACTGCAGATATTACCTCCAGACACCCTGTGTTACTGCAGATACTTCCTCCAGACACCCTGTGTTACTGCAGATACTCCCTCCAGACACTCTGTGTTACTGCAGATACTCCCTCCAGACACCCTGTGTTACTGCAGATACTCCCTCCAGGCACTCTGTGTTACTGCAGATACTCCCTCCAGACACTCTGTGTTACTGCAGATACTCCCTCTAGACACCCTGGGTTACTGTAGATACTCCCTCCAGACACCCTGTGTTACTGCAGATACTCCCTGCAGACACCCTGTGTTACTGCAGATACTCCCCCCAGACACTGACACAGAGCAAAATAGGGACTGTTCCCCCTACATACGGTCACTTGGCAGATATGGATTGACACCTATCCTAAGGATCCCTGATACACACTGACACAGAGCAGAATAGGGACTGTTCCCCCTACATAGGGTCACTTGGCAGATATGGATTGACACCTGTCCTCAGGGACCCTGATACATACTGGGGGGGACATCTACTGTCCTCCCCCCACCCCCACCCCTGCACGGTGGGTGGGGGCCAAAAATCACAATGGGGGGACCTACTGTCCTGCCCCGCCCCCACCCTTGCGCGGAGGGTGAGGCCATAAAAATAATGAGGGCGTGGGACCTACTGTCCTCCCCCCGGCCCCCACCCCTGCGCGGTGGGTGGGGGCCTTAAATCACAATGGAGGGAGGACCTACAGTCCTCCCCCCACCCCCACCTCTGCGCGGTGGGTGGGGGCCATAAAAATAATGAGGGGGGAACCTACTGTCCTCCCCCTGGCCCCCACCCCTGCGCGGTGGTTGGGGGCCATAAATCACAATGGGGAGGACCTACTGTCCTCCCCCCGCCCCCACCCCTGAACGGTGGGTGGGGGCCATAAAAATAATGAGGGGGGGGACCTACTGTCCTCCACCATGGCCCCCACCCCTGCGCGGTGGGTGGGGGCCATAAAAATAATGAGGGGGGGACCTAATGTCACTTGGCAGATATGGATTGACACCTATCCTAAGGATCCCTGATACACACTGACACAGAGCAGAATAGGGAATGTTCCCCCTACATAGGGTCACTTGGCAGATATGGATTGACACCTGTCCTCAGGGACCCTGATACACACTGGGGGGGACATCTACTGTCCTCCCCCCCGCTCCCACCCCTGCGCGGTGAGTAGGGGCCATAAATCTCAATGTGGGGATCTACTGTCCTCCCTTCGCCCCCACCCTTGCACGGAGGGTGAGGGCCATAAAAATAATGAGGGGGGGGACCTACTGTCCTCCCCCCGGCTCCCCACCCCTGCGCGATGGGTGGGGGCCATAAATCACAATGGGGGAGGACCTACTGTCCTCCCCCCGCCCCCACCCCTGCGCGGTGGGTGGTGGCCATAAAAATAATGAGGGGGGGACCTACTGTCCTCCCCCCCGGCCCCCACCCCTGCGCGGTGGGTGGGGGCCATGAATCACAATGGGGGGAGGACCTACTGTGAACTACCCAGTGTGTATCAGGGTCCCTGAGGACAGGTGTCAATCCATATCTACCAAGTGACCCTATGTAGGGGGAACAGTCCCTATTCTGCTCTGTGTCAGTGTGTATCAGGGATCCTTAGGATAGGTGTCAATCCATATCTGCCAAGCGACCGTATGTAGGGGGAACAGTCCCTATTCTGCTCTGTGTCAGTGTGTATCAGGGTCTCTAAGGACAGGTGTCAATCCATATGTCAAGGTGTCAATATGTCATATGTCAGGTGTCAATCCATATCCATTGTGATTTAGGAATGTTAGGTGATTTATGCCCTTTATGGATTAAAACCAGACTCTGCATCAACTGTGTAATTTTCCATGGGAGTTTTGCCATGGATCCCCCTCCGGCATGCCACAGTCCAGGTGTTAGTCCACTTGAAACTACTTTTCCATCACTATTGTGACCAGAAAGAGTCCCTGTGGGTTTTAAAATTCGCCTGCCCATTGATGTCTATTGCGGTTCGCCCGGTTCGCTGGTTCGCGAACATTTGCGAAAGTTCGCGTTCGCTGTTCGCAAACCGAAAATTTTGTGTTCGCGACATCACTATTCTTGGAGTATGTTTCTGACAGATTATTGTATTTGTGAAAATGAAATAGAGTATAAAATGTTTCAACTTGAATCACCTTTGAAACATAACCCATTATAAGTGTCCTGTATTTTCCTTAGAGACAAAGAAGTGTCAAAGCTTAAATGTTACTTCCACTACATTTCAGAAAATTCACTTTATTCTCATGTGGTCTGTAAAAATTATTGTGCCACCCTAATTGCCTATATTGTCTTAACAGCGGACAAGTCTTTTAAATATATATATGTGTGTAAAGATGATATAATCTCACTTGAAGATTAATATCACTTCAGCCTGTGTTATAATGGAACAGATTAATAGGTTTTAAGCATAAAATGCAATCTTTCTCACTTTTTAAGAGCAGAAAAGGTCACAGATTTTTCCCAGAATAATATGAGCAGATTTGTCTGTAATAATATAAAAAGTGTACAATGCATACAAATTGTGTTACAAACTAACGAAGATCCACCAGGCTCCTCTGTTCTGTTTGCATGAGACATAATTAGTCTGGACTGGTATTAGAATATAAAAATTAACCAAGACTCTTGACTGTTGTGACTAATGTAAAAAGACATTTATTTTTTTTGAAGACTTGTCATGGGCAGGGGGATGAGGTTGTCCAGCAACTCAATTTACAAATTCCCAAAATGAGATGTTTATCAGTCCCTTCACAGAAGAGAAGCTGTAGATGGTTGATACAGTCAAAACTTCTAATAAGACCTCTGGCCCAGAGGGGTTAAAAGCTGTTTACTGAAAACTCTGAAAAGACCAAACTGTATTCCTAACACTATAGTGTCCTTGTCCCCAGGGATGGTTTTCCCACAAAGACACCAAGGCCATGGTCTTGAGGCAGCAGGCAGGAGATGGGCAGCAAAGATCTCCATCACCGGCCAACCCATTCTCCTCCTGTGGGCCTGCAGATCTGGCACTCAAATAGAGAGACCATAATTGTCAGCGCTGCTGTGGATTTCTGCAATAATGCTCTGATACATTTCCCCGCACTGTCCGGAAGAAGGTGTCTGCACCCTCTGGGAGTGCAGACATGCTACATAAACCACTGGACCACCAGGGAACAGGATTCCCACCAAGGAAGGGGAATAAGCTTTAGTTTCATTTGGGGAAAGGTTATTTTTTATTTTTCTAATAGCCCATATACCCTACCTTTTAGTTGTCCTATAGGTTCTATTGAATACATAGTGAGCTGAAAAAAATCTGAATCTATTTCATATAGAATGTTTTTTACCTTACTCATTACTTTTCATTTAATTATGATGGAGAAAACTGGAAACATGTCTCTCTGAGACTTCATCTGACAGGAGCTAAAGATGGCAAACTAAAAGACCGAGGCACGTGAAGAGAGAGTTTGATGTTAGTACTGTATATCTCCTGTTTTGTGAGAATGCAAAGACCCTACAAAAATACAAATACCTTACAGGTGAAAGTGCTGCTTTAAATCCTGGATCAAATGGAAAATTCTGAAATTTTGGAACCCTGTCATGCCATCTTGAATATTTTTCTCTGTAGTTCCCAAAGCACAAAGCATGGACACATGGTTATTTATACTTGCAACTGTGCAATGCTATTCCAGGGCTTTTCTGCAGCAGAGCTTGGTACATGGGCAGCCCTGGTTAGCTGGCTGGATATCTGGGAGAGCTGTCAACTGAGTTCATATGCTGAGTTGACAAACCTTTTTAGGTGAATCTGTCATTATAGGTCATCAGTGACGCATATTCACTGGCATGCACCGTTTCTGACTACACCAGCTCATGCGCTCTCCTGTTCCGGGTTCATAACTCCTAAGGTGTAAGTCAACATTTGAATACCCTAGCAGTAGAGTATGTGCTATTTCATGTTCCTAATCCTCTGAAATTATGTATTACTGTATTAGAATACTTCATGCACTGAAAACGGTAAACTTTGTTCGTAAACTTTCAAAATTACATGGCGTTTGTCTCCATGACATTCAATCTTTTTTTTTTTAAATATAATATACCTTCTAGACCACTCATAATAATTATCGCGCAAATTAATCAGAATGACTCTAATTCACCCTGTGAAAATATGTCTAGCATATTAACCTTTCCTTCCTAATCTGAATGCACCAGTTAAGATGACCAGACCTCACCTTTAATTTTGATAGCAGCAGAGAAAAAAACTTCTAGTCTGTATTATACATTTTTCATAAATGTTCAGTTTTAAGAATTCTGATCACCTTATGCTTAGAATTATTTTTAACTAGCCCTGATCTTTAAAGTAGTATAGCTTTTTGGTAAAATGCTACAGGTCCTGGGAGATTCGATAGCTCATTTAATGTTAACAAGGAGTCAGTTACTGTTACAGCTATTATAAGTTTATGTTCTAATTGTGGAGACAGTTAAATTTAGTCTAAATCTTGAAGTCAAGAGACAATAGGTAAAAATCTAAGCAATAACAACATTTCTAAGACTATGTTTTTAATGCTCATTGCAAAATTGTATTTTAATAAGTCAAAGGGACCATCATGTTTCTAAGGTTTTATAGGTGTCTTCTGATAAAGATCAGCCGCACACTCTTGATCTTCTAAATCCAAGTTTCCTTTATTTACGATTTAGGTTATCAAATGTCAATGTTTCAATTCCAAATCAGAACTTTCCTCAGGACCATAAAAGTATACTTTGCATTTAAACATCTATACATAATAATACATTTATACATAAAATGTTAATTCAAGGCAATTGTTTTACCCTCTTTGATTTCCAGAACTTGAGGAGGTCCAAGTCACAACCTCTGTGCAAATGTGCGGTCAAATGATGTTGGTTACTATAGTAACTGATATAATCCTGGAAAGGTAATCTTATGCTACTTAGTGCAAATTATGTTGGAAAAAGAATCCACACTAACCATGGTTCCGTATTATAAAAACAACATTCAACTGTTAACTAAGTCTCATTTACAGTAAAGTATATACAAGGCCAAGCTCGGGTAGCCATAGTTACAGTACCCACTAATAAATACAGAAGGGCAATTGACCCCTTATAACTGGATTTAAATAATGCCAAAGTGCCAAATACGAAATAAATTGCCTTGTGGGAGAAAGTGATTCAAAATACAGAGTATCACAATCTATCATAAATCATAATATTTAAAGAAGGGGAATATATTATATTGTACATCTATATCTATATATATTATGCTGCCTGATGTATGAAATAGCGTAACAGCCAATAGAGATGACGTTAGGTAGCAAAGTAAACACTGACATTTTTCAGAATAGGCAGCATTTACCCTGTTCACTCGACATTGACAGTCTCTTTGCCAGCAGAACCACTACATGAAGCTGTATGCTATGGCAATATTTGTGACAAACTGCCATTTGCCACTGGCTTTCTATGTGCCAAACTGCTCTGCTCCCCTGGCTTATGGAGAAGCCTGCTTGCCAGCCTCTTGCCACATGACTATGGTCCTGGGGTGTATGGCCCTTTAAAACCATTACTTGGTCGTATGGACTTTTATTTGGACTAGTGCTGGCCCTTTAAAAACAGTTATTGAAACATTTTGGGACACTTTTCTGCCCCTTTGAATCCATGGGAAGGTGTGCCTCTTCCCCTCCCCCTGTCCCATTGTTCTCCAGCAGGGCGTTGTCCCAGGGACACTGCCAGACCAGTTGGAACTGGCTGTTTTGTCTCTCCTCGGTCAAAATATGACTTCCACCTATCTCCTGAACCACTTAACCGATTCAAGTGAATTTTGGATATGTTTGTCCCCAAATTATGCTGGTTTTTATTGATAATGCATGTAAACTCACAAAGTTACAAAAATGTAATAAAAGTATGTTTTTTAGCTTGGAGAATTGAGTTGATACAGTAATGAACTCAATTATCTCTCAAGCAGAGGGGATGATTATCATTGTAAAAAGTGGGTGTGCTTATCCATGTGCCTTTATTTAATTGGTTGTTAAATTTACAGTTCCAGTGGCCCACAAGGTCCACATGGGTGGTAACCTTGCTGGGAAAGCTGAATATAAGCAGGAATAAACGTTCATTGGAGTCAGTTCTTCTTCACCCACAATCTAGAGTCTTGTCTCTTATTGGGGGTAACTGGCCATATCACTACAAGGGATTGCTATGCTCTGCATGCTCCCTTGAATAATCACTTCTAAGCTCTTTTAAGAGCTTGTTCCTGCTTCCCTCTCTTGGAGAGGTTCACCCACTGGAGCCTGGAGCCTTGTCTTAGGTCCAGGGTGGATAGGAGACAGCGAGACCCCAACCAAGCTATAGCGGTTTGTGGGGTCTGCGGTGGTTGTGGTGTCTGGCGGAGCGCTTGGAGCCCTCTGGAAGCGCTAGGAGCATCCAGTAACGGAGGTACCCAGTCGGGGTGCCAGGCGGTCCGTTACAATATTGAAATGTGTTATATATTCCAGGCTTATTTAACGGAATATCACCGATTTGTGGTAAAGTGTAAAAGTGATGCTCTATGTAGGAAATAAGTGAGTTTTGCAGACATGTATCTGCTTTGAAAGGGAGATTGTTAAAAGAAAATCCCCAAAATACTACATTCTCTTAGATAAGAACAATGTTGGAAGATATAAAGGCATTTTAAACTTTGAAGCCATGCAGGGGCATCAATAATTGCTTTGCTACTATGAGCATAACAGAACTCCAGTATTGAATATTTATTTTTGCATACATATGAAAAGGACCTGTGACTTTTTTAAAAGATGCCAAAATTGTGATCTGTTTCACAAACACTTAAGTTCTCTTTAAAACTATAACAAAATGTAATCACTTCGATGTATCATCTGGTGATAAAAACAAAACAAAACAACAACCTTATTCCACAGTTCTTTCTCGAATTTATGTTGTTTATAGAAGTTTTTATTAAACTGGGTAAGCTTTACTAAGTTGTTAGTAGGAAAAATAAAAAAGTAGGATGAAAAACAAACAAGGGATTTCGCTGCATAGATACAACTAACCTTAGATAAAAGAATGCCCTTAAGGTATATAAAATGGAATCAAGCCTCATCATTTTGTGTTTAAATATTGAATATATAGTGTGAGCTATGCATTGTAAGGAGGAATGCTTAATCCTTACAAAAAGGTTAACTTTACAACTAGACCTCTGATGGGAGATTATATGGGAGAAAAGGGTAATTACAACTATTGAGAATACTCACCAAACCTAATTATATAATATATTTTTTAAACGACATTCATCACCAATCACTTTGTGTTTAATAATAAATAACAGCATAACATTTATTTGAAACAAGGGATGCATAGCTAACACATACATATTTAATAAAATAAAAAGTTTCTTTTCTGTATAGATAGCTTTTCATAAAGACTTAAAAATTTACATTTTTGTAAAGTTACACAATCTTTGTTTTTACATTTATCTGTTTATCCTTTACAGAATCTGTTTGAGTAATGACATGCGTTAGGCAGAATACAATGTTTTTAACTGGAAATATTGAACACGTGGCCTGAAATTGTAGTATTACAGCAAATATACAAATTCTCTCACGTGCAGAAAGAATAAAAATTGACGAACAGCCTGCATATAGGTATTAGTAAAAATCCTAAAGGGATTAGTAGCAGTACAGCTTAATGAAAATGGTAACAGAATGTAAAAACAATGTGTGCACTCAAGAAAACTGCCCACATACAGTAAATACAGTTAAATAATATATTTCTAAAATAAAGGCATTTTAAAACTGACAACAATCTATATCAATCACGGGAATGAAAATGCATTGCTAACTCTGATATTATAGAGTGCATTCACTGCTGCCCCCCGTGACTGTAGGGATGGCAACATATATTGTAATGTTCTTTGATATTTGGACGGGGGGGGGATCTGACCTTTTTTGCTCACCTGCAGACGTTAAATAAGTGGACAGTGGCCAGTGGCTCCTGGCAGAGAAATGAATCAATCTACAGGCTGATAACCATTCTTGGACTATAACTGAAGGTGAGTGAGATTGTATAGACTCACTTTCTTTAGCAAAGTCAGTAAAAGTAAAACCATATATACTAAATTCTGGAAGTGAAGAGGTTACTGTCAGGATCGGGACAGAGATCCAACACGCAGAGTACAAACAGTAGGAGATACGTATACCGGACCTTAGAATGGCCGGACTAACGTAAGGAGTAAGCAAAGAATGGTCAGAGACAAGCCGAGGTCGAGGGAACGAGAGAGCAGGTAAACGAGAGACAAGCCGGGTCAAAAGGGTAACAAAGGTAAGCAGAGTAGAATAAATAAGCCGGGTCAGAACCAAAGAGACAAATAGAGGTAAGAGCGCTGAGTGACTAGACTAGCTAGAACCACGACAGGGCAATGACCCAATACACAAAACCTCATTATATACCCTGGTTCCAAATAGATGATCACGCCCCCGACGAGTCCTGATTCGAGCTCAGGACTGATTGACAGGTCGGAACGGCTAATCGTCATGACGTCGGCTTCTAGAGCCGCGTCATAAAAGGAGGCGGATCAGAGGCGTCCGGCGTGTAAACGACCGAGAGGACCGCGAGGAACGAGTGAGTCAGTTCCTCTGAAAGGACGGAATTCTCAGTATCTCACCTCCTCTGAGGTAGAGACAACAGGTACCCTGACAGTACCCCCCCTCTCAGAAACGCCCACCGGGCAGAAGGAACCGGGACGAGACGGAAACCGGGAATGAAAAGCCCTGCGGAGGCGAGGAGCATGCACCTCCTCCTGGACCACCCAAGACCTCTCCTCAGGACCATATCCTTTTCAGTCCACAAGATATTGTAACCTCCCCCGAGAAATTCGAGAATCGAGGATGGAGTTGATCTCATACTCCTCCTGGCCCTCAACCTGAACAGAGCGAGGGGAGGGTGCAGCGGAGGAAAACCTGTTACAAACTAGAGGCTTCAATAAGGAAACATGAAAGGAGTTAGGGATGCGCAAGCCAGGTGGAAGAGCAAGGCGATACGCAACAGGATTAATTCGAGTCAGAACCTTGTAAGGACCAATGAAACGAGGCGCAAATTTCATAGAGGGAACCTTCAAGCGAATGTTTCTGGTACTCAACCATACCCTATCCCCTGGAATAAAAACCGGAGCCGCCCTTCTACGCTTGTCTGCATGTCGTTTGAACAACGTGGAATAATGAAGGAGAATTTGTCGAGTCTGATCCCACAACTTCCTCAAATTGGCAACATGGACATCAACCGACGGTACCCCTTGGGAAGGGGAAACCGAGGGAAGAATAGGAGGATGAAAGCCATAATTCATGAAGAAGGGGCTAGAACGAGTAGAATCACAAACGAGATTGTTGTGTGCAAACTCCGCCCAAGGAATCAGACCAACCCAATCGTCCTGGTGTTCGGAAACAAAACAACGCAAATATTGTTCAATCTTTTGGTTGGTGCGTTCAGCAGCTCCGTTAGACTGGGGATGATATGCAGTAGAGAAATTCAATTTGATACCCAATTGAGAACAAAAGGACTTCCAAAAACGGGAATCAAATTGGGAACCTCTATCAGAGACAATTTCGGAGGGTATACCATGTAAACGAAAAATCTCTCTCGCGAATATCTCAGCCAACTCGGGAGAAGACGGAAGTTTAGGTAAGGGTACGAAATGAGCCATCTTAGTAAACCTGTCAACCACCGTGAGAATAACAGTCTGTTTTTTAGAAATAGGTAAATCGACAATGAAATCCATAGCCAGACAGGACCATGGTCTCTCGGGAATCTCCAAGGGGTGCAAGAGCCCACAAGGAAGCGTATGAGGTTGTTTAGTCTTCATACAGACCTCACATGCCCCGACGAAATCCTTAACACGTCTTGCGTATGCCAGGATGCCCAGCCACTTTGATGTTGTGAAAGCATTGCAGCAGTTCCAGTTGAAGTTCAGGAGGAACGAAGTGCCGTGCCCCGGGAACCTGTCTGGGGGCCAGATGCTGTACTTTCATGATCTCGGCAAGCAACGGAGAGTGTATCCTGAGATTCGTGTTGGCGATAATATTGCACTTGGGAACTACAGATGACAAAACCGCCTCAGATATAGTAGAGGGTTCATGTTGGCGAGACAAAGCATCGGCCTTAGAGTTCTTAGAACCAGGTCTATAGGTGAGCACATAATTGAAATGAGTGAGAAATAAGGACCAACGAGCTTGCCTGGCGGACAAGCGCTTGGCTTCCCCAATATAGGACAAGTTCTTGTGATCTGTTAGAATAGTAACAGGGTGCAAGGTCCCTTCCAATAAATGTCTCCACTCCTTTAAGGCCATAATAACCGCTAATAGTTCCCTGTCACCAATGTCATATCTGCTTTCAGGCCCAGACTATTTTTTGGAAAAAAAAACACATGGATGTAATGGTTTATCCACACCTAATCTTTGAGACAAGATAGCACCTATACCTGTCTCCGAGGCGTCTACCTCGAGTAGAAAAGGCAAAGACGTATCAGGATGAACCAAAATCGGTGCTGAAGCAAAAAGATCCTTGAGTGTTTTGAAAGCAACGAGAGCTTCAGTAGACCAAGTCTTAGTGTCAGCCCCTTGTCTAGTCATATTGGTAATAGGCGCAATAATAGACGAGTATCCTTTAATGAAGCGCCTATAATAATTAGAGAATCCAATAAACCTCTGAATGGCCTTGAGTCCCCTGGGCAAAGGCCAATCTAAAATAGACTGGAGTTTAACCGGATCCATCTTAAACCCGTCCCCAGAAATAACGTACCCAAGGAAGTTTATCTGAGACTGGTCAAAACTACATTTCTCCAATTTGCAGTACAATCCATGTTGTAGAAGTTTGCGCAATACCCTTCTGACTTGTCTGTGATGAGTCTCAATCTCACTAGAATGTATAAGTATATCATCCAGATATACAATAACGCAATCATGTTGAAACTCCCTAAGAACCTCATTAATCAGGTCCTGAAATACTGCTGGTGCATTACAGAGACCAAAAGGCATTACCGTGTACTCATAGTGCCCGTAACGGGAATTGAAAGCTGTTTTCCACTCGTCTCCCTGTTGGATTCTCACCAAGTTATACGCCCCTCTGAGATCTAACTTGGTGAAAATTTTGGAGCCTTTTAAACGATCAAAGAGCTCAGTAATCAAAGGAATCGGATAGGCATTTCTAATAGTTATTTTATTCAATCCCCGATAATCAATACAAGGCCTTAATGTACCATCTTTCTTAGTCACAAAAAAGAACCCGGCCCCGGCAGGAGAGGAGGATCTCCTAATGAATCCCTTGTCCAGGTTCTCATGAATATACTCCTCTAAGACTAGGTTCTCCTTAGTAGATAAAGGATATACCGTGCCCCTCGGAGGCATGGTACCGGGCAAGAGTCTGATCTTGCAGTCAAAGGACCTGTGTGAAGGTAGAGTGTCAGCATTCTTCTTGTCAAAGACTGCCTTTAAATCCAGGTATAGGGGTGGTATTTGTAAGTCAGTAGATTGGGTAGAATTAACCAGTGTATCAGCTACGCAAACCGGTGAGACCTTCTGTAAGCACCTGTTTCGGCAACCTTGACCCCAAGAGATTATTTCACCCAATTCCCAATCGATAATGGGGTTATGTTTCTTAAGCCAAGGATACCCTAAGACTATTGGAACAGAAGGAGATGAAATGAGCATAAAGGATATACCCTCCTCGTGTAAGATACCAACAGTTAAATTAACAGGTAAGGTCTCATGAGAAATAACAGGTTCAGATAATGGTCTACCATCTATGGCCTCAACGGCCAAGGGTGTATCCCTTAGCTGGGATGGGATAGAGTGTTTAGTGACGAAGGCTCGGTCAATAAAGCTTTCAGCAGCTCCGGAGTCTATCAACGCCATGGTATTTAATACTCCCTTCTCCCAAACTAAACAAACAGGTAGTAGAAGCCTATGATCTTTATAGTCATGTATAGAGGACAAGATAGAAACACCCAAGGCCTGTCCTCTAGAGGAACTTAGGTGCGAGCGTTTCCCGGGCGGTTAGGACAGTTTAGGCGTAGGTGACCTCTTGCTCCACAAAACATGCACAACCCCTCCCTTCTCCTGTACTGTCTCTCTTCTTCTGAGAGACGAGTATTGCCTATCTGCATAGGTTCTGGGAGCGCTAAAGTTGTAGATTCAGGACTTTGAAATGAGGGAGCTAGTCTAAAGGAAGGTCTACGGGTTCTATCTCGAGTGTTCTGTCTCTGTCTTAACCGTTCATCAATTCGAGAAATAAAAGAAATTAAATCTTCCAGATTTTCAGGAAGCTCTCTTGTGGCTACCTCATCTAGAATTTGGTCTGATAGTCCGTTTAGAAATACGTCCATGTAAGCCTGTTCATTCCACTTGACTTCTGCTGCCAGGGATCTGAACTCTAAGGCATAGTCAACAAGGGTTCGGTTATGTTGTCTAAGACGTAACAGTAGTCTAGCAGCATTAACCTTTCTACCTGGAGGATCAAAAATCCTTCTAAAAGCAGTGACAAAGGCATTATAATTATAGACTAACGGATTATCATTCTCCCACAAAGGGTTAGCCCATCTCAAAGCTTTATCAATGAGTAGTGTGATTATGAATCCAACCTTCGCCCTATCTGTAGGATAGGAGCGGGGTTGTAATTCAAAATGAATACCTATCTGGTTTAAAAAACCTCGACACGTATCCGGAGAGCCACCATAACGTACAAGAGGAGTTATACGAGATGAAGCACCTACTGTGGCTACCTCTAGGCCTGAACTTACAGGAGAGATGGAAGCAGTACGCATCTCTTCTGATTGGTTACTAGAACGAGATAGTAAGGCTTGCAACGCTAGAGCCATCTGGTCCATTCTATGATCCATGGCCTCAAATCTAGAGTCAGGAGAACCGACCTGAGTGTTTGTACCTGCAGGATCCATGGCCCTGTCGTAATGTCAGGATCGGGACAGAGATCCAACACGCAGAGTACAAACAGTAGGAGATATGTATACCGGACCTTAGAATGGCCGGACTAACGTAAGGAGTAAGCAAAGAATGGTCAGAGACAAGCCGAGGTCGAGGGAACGAGAGAGCAGGTAAACGAGAGACAAGCCGGGTCAAAAGGGTAACAAAGGTAAGCAGAGTAGAATAAACAAGCCGGGTCAGAACCAAAGAGACAAATAGAGGTAAGAGCGCTGAGTGACTAGACTAGCTAGAACCACGACAGGGCAATGAACCAATACACAAAACCTCATTATATACCCTGGTTCCAAATAGATGATCACGCCCCCGACGAGTCCTGATTCGAGCTCAGGACTGATTGACAGGTCGGAACGGCTAATCGTCATGACGTCGGCTTCTAGAGCCGCGTCATAAAAGGAGGCGGATCAGAGGCGTCCGGCGTGTAAACGACCGAGAGGACCGCGAGGAACGAGTGAGTCAGTTCCTCTGAAAGGACGGAATTCTCAGTATCTCACCTCCTCTGAGGTAGAGACAACAGGTACCCTGACAGTTACACAGGCAGCATTGTGTGTACAACTATTGTCCTTAGCTACTGGTTGCTTAGCATTAACAGCTCACACTTGCTGGATCAGACAAAAACATGTTCATCACACCACAGACAACTGCACACAAAATATAGTTTGTGTAAAAATAAGCAAATATTATTTTTACTGAAAATATTATTTTCACTCTGTGAAGTCTCGGTGCCTTTCATTCTGGGAAGGTCGTTTCAGAATATTCTCAGTATACATTTTATTATGACTGATGAAAGGGTCACCGTTTACAAAGAGTAAGCTACCAAGCTAATGCTATGTGTATAAAATTGGTTCTATGTAAAAAGATTGATGAATAACTGCTTTAAAATTGTTATTTCAATTGACTTTTCTTACTGTATTCAAAGCTATGATAAAAATCAGCTCACTCTTCGTTATGGTAAAATGTGTTATAGAAAACCCAATAAATTGAGCCAACCCCCAAAGAAAGAAGCAAAAAAACAAAATGATACTAAAAAGTTGTTTCCAAAGCAATTAATTCTAAAGAATAAAAAAAATGTATTTTTTTAAGCTGCTTCGCACACTGCTTACGTACCTTTCTTACATAGACCTGAAACCAAAGATACTTTAATCAGTGGAGCCCTTTACAGCTCTCAATTTGAAACATATTCAATGCCAAGAAAATGCCAGTTTAAAAAGTTGAACACTCTTTCAAAGTGTGATATCAAAAAAAGTGGCAATAAATTGAAACTATTTGAGTCACACATTATCAAAATGCTGAAATGTAAAATATCACTCTGCTAATAATTAGGTAAAAATAAGAGAAAACAGACAAATATCGCTTATCAGGGCAAAGGCATGCTTTTGTGTCTAAAAACACAACCGAAAAAAATTAAATCACACAATACACTAAGTGCTAAAAAGATTTTCTGCACAACAACCACAAACATGTGCAAAGTATGCTTTAAGGAAAAGTCCAGTGCCAGGAAAACAATCAATTTTCCTGGCACTGGAGGTTCCCTCTCCCTCCCAACACCCAATCCCCAGTTGCTGAAGGGGTGAAAACCCCTTCAGTCACTTACCTGAGGCAGTGGCGATGTCCCTCGTCGCTGTCTCCTCCTCCGCGCCGCTCCTCCTACTGTCTCCGTCAGCCGGTGGGCGAGACTGATCCCGGCCCACCAAATGCGCAATGTTCGGCAATGCCGCGCATGCGCCTAATGTTCGGCAATGCCGCGCATGCGCATTAGCGCTCCCCATAGGAAAGCATTGAAAAATATTTTCAATGCTTTCCTATGAGGAAATGAGCGACGCTGGAGGTCCTCACACAGCGTGAGGACGTCCAGCGACGCTCTAGCAAAGAAAATCTTTGCTATGATTCAGGAAGTAAAGGTGGAGTTAACCCTACAAGGTAATTATTGCAGTTTATAAAAAACTGCAATAATTACAGTTGCAGGGTTAAAGGGAAACTCCAGTGCCAGGAAAACGATCCGTTTTCCTGGCACTGGAGGGTCCCTCTCCCTCCCACCCCCCAATCCCCGGTTACTGAAGGGGTGAAAACCCCTTCAGTGACTTACCAGAGGCAGCGACATGTCCCACGTCGCTGCTTCCTCCTCCCCCGCCGCTCCTCCTTCTGCTTACGTCGGCCGTCGTCCGGTAGCGCACCCCATAGGAAAGCATTGAAAATGAATTTCAATGCTTCCCTATGGGGAATAGAGCAACGCTGGAGGTCCTCACACAGCGTGAGGACGTCCAGCGACGCTCTAGCACAGAAAACCTGTGCTATGAGTCAGGATGTGACCTCTAATGGCTGTCTAATAGACAGCCACTAGAGGAGGAGTTAACCCTGCAAGGTAATTATTGCAGTTTATAAAAAACTGCAATAATTACACTTGCAGGGTTAAGGGTAGTGGGAGTTGGCACCCAGACCACTCCAATGAGCAGAAGTGGTCTGGGTGCTTGGAGTGTCCCTTTAAGAGTAGTGGGAGTTGGCACCCAGACCACTCCAATGAGCAGAAGTGGTCTGGGTGCCTGGAGTGTCCCTTTCAATATGCAAAAACAGCAACAGGCCAATATAATACCCATAAATATAGTCTTTAATGTGCTTACAAACTGAGAGGTGAAACTCAAAAGAGTTAGTATAACCGGTGAAGTAGCAGTACAAAAATGGGTGCACTCTATACCTTTAAAGTGAACCTGTACTTCTGCCATAAAAAGGTCTCTAAATAAAAATAAACAATTACCAAAAATGTTGTTTTCTTCGTTTGTTCCAATGGAGCTTCATATGTTTTTCCAATATTCTCACCTTCACTAGTCGGTCATGTAGGAGAGAGGGGGTCTTGCAATTAAACTTATATTTTCACGACTGAATACATTTACTAGCGATATATATTGCACAATGTGTAGATAGAAACTACTGAGGAAATGAAAAAGTAGCATGACAGTATCCCTTTAAAAAATAGATTCCACAGAACAAAAGCATGAGTCCTGTACAGGGTCCCAAGCCACAAAAGTTTGGGACACTTACTTACATAAAATAATTCATTCATTTTGTACAAATATGTTGCTTAAATTTTTTTTTTTAAAAAAAGATAAAAAATGTATTGAGGGCAATTTCATCTGTTACAACATAGCAAAGACTTCTCATTGAGCTGCATTGGGAAGTCTGTGATTGGACAGGAACAGAAGGTCTGAGCGGGATTAGGAGGGGAGGGCTTCACAAAGGATTCAGACAAGAGATTGTGCAGCTTTATGCAAGGTGTTTTTAGATATACCCCAAATGGAAAAAATGAAGATGTAATATGTGCTTTTTTTTTCAAGTGGAATATCTACTAAACAGGGATTTATTTAATTTCATTTGGACAGAGGAGTGTCCCTTTAACTAGTTATTCATTAAATTGTGAATTACGTGAATTTAAAAAGCAAAAAAAAGCAAAAAGAACCCACACAAAATGGCTAAAATGGAAACATCTGAAAGCTGATGATTTTTTCTAACTTTCCTATTTTGGCGTAAAGGTTGAAATTAAGTTTGCATCCTCTTTAAATACTTGACAATTCTTAAAGTGTCACTGTCACCATCTGGGAACTTTGCATTGGTTGCATTAACACAATAACAAAGTGAGTACTCTATGTTCTCTGATGCCATTCGACTCTATTATAACATGGCAGGAAATAAGTTAAACCGCCTTAAAAAAAAACAACAGTGACATTGCCGCTGGTGGTCAGGTTGCCATGAGGGGGGGGGGGGGGGGGGACAGGGAAAGGTGAGATTTAGTTACAGACACAAAATGTTGCTGTGACCAAAATATCTAAATACCCTTGAAGGTGTCACAGGTGCTTATAACCCTGCATGGTGGTGGCATTGTCTGTGCTGCATAGAAGTAAGTATTATTTAAAAAGCACTAAAACAATGAATAATTTATCGCCATGATAAAATATATACTGTTGCAAAGGAAATGTTATGGCTAAAAGTGAACGTGTTATGATAAACAAAAGTTAATATTAAATTGAAGAGCAGATTTTATCTATATATTGGAAAAAAAGATCACAATTTAATGTTGTTTGCATCTGATAGATGTTCATTTTAGTGGTTCTTTTAATGCATTCATTTTATGGGATGTTTGGACAACACATTCAGTGCTTTGGTTAATTTAAGTAGACAATTAAATTAAACCTTCAAGGGTTTCTTCAAGAAAAAAAAAACATTATGTGAAATGAAGGGAGCTGCCTTGTAATAGACTATATATGATCTACCCAAATTCCTCTCTAAATACCTCCCCGTTTATCTGCACAGCTTCTATACTCTGAAAAAACAAGCCACACGAAACAAGAGAAGTTTTTCAATATGTTACCCGGGCTTACAAGGTCTATTTACCAAAGGAAACAAATTTACATATTGAGATTGGAGAAAGACCTACATAAAACAGTCTCTGAAGACCAATGGACAAATTCGTTGTCAGCAAGTTAAGGCTTATCACAATGCAAACATCCTGACATTATTAAAAATATTTTACTTACCTTTCACGACCAGGAACTGGAGGAACATAGCGCATGCCACGACACACTGGGTTCGAGGATGCCTGGGCGCACGTTGACACACCCCCCCTGCCCCCCCCCCTTCCTACTATCACCCATTGTATCTACTCAAGCCCACACGACTTATTTGTAGGGCCTCGTTGTAGCGGCTCGACCTGTGCCCGAGGAGGTCGGAAACGGGAGGACCCGACTGTGATGCTCGAGTTCTAGCCATAGTATGCAGTACATGCCAGGGGTATGAGCCACTGACTTCGCTAACAGCTAACTGAGGGAGGAACTAAGGAATTGGACATACAGAGAAATGGTTTCCCAAACTACGACACACTTACCTGACGTGAGGGTGGGATTGCAACACCCACTCCATGACATCTCAGGGCAACACAATCGACACCTGACTGACGGGCTATACCAACAGACTGACACACCCAAGCTACTTTTATTGCACAAGCGACCCCCGGGGCTACGCTCTATAGGGGATCCCAAGTTACTACCCGGAATTGGGGAGTCACTCTTTCTACAGTGAAGTGTATGTAATTGGTACCCAAATTCTTGATTTCATAATGTCACACCTAACTAAGCAAATACTCTCATGTCTTAAGCTCTATGGCCTATAGGTCAGGTGTATCTAATCGAGGACGTGAAGGCTTCTCTGCCCCATGTGTCTCATATTTTGAAATTGAAGCTATTACCTCGTTACTTACCGGCAGTCCTATGCGCTTAATTCCCCCAGAAACTCCATAACATAGGGCTCGAAAATTTCCCCCTGTTTGTATTCATTCAATCTATTATTATTGTTATTGAAATTGCTTCTGCTTTACAACATGTACACACCTATAATTGCTACAATTGCCTTTATCCTACTGATCGAATGCTTTCCTGATCCTTGATGCAGGTCAGATGACCAAAAAAGACAATAATGCTTATTATCAGTACTATTATCCGACTTGACTTTATGCACATTTACACTGTTGTTGTGTATGTAGGTGATACTGTACTCATCATAATAAAGAATTTACAAAAAAAAAAATAATAATATTTTACTACCTAGTTAAATTTAGCTTATTGAAAACAACCTTGGAACAAACCCATGTTGTTGAATGGAAAGTCATCTTTCACTACCTTTCTAACTGTCTAAATGATCTCTTTTACAATGACCCCTGAGAATTTGTGACATTCATCCAGAAAGGTTCCGTGGCAGATTTTTTAGATCTGCTAGAAGTGACAATGGTGAGAGCATGGAAGAAAACAACCGTTCTTTTACGATCTGAGGCGGAAGTACTAAAATCTGACACTTCATTGAATCTACCTTAGAGGGTTACTCCAACCACCATGACAACTTCTAAAACCAGACGTGGTCAGGATGGTAGGAATTTGGGCAGTGTTTCTGTTTGAAATGCCGCACACACAAAGATAATTTCACTGTTCTACTGGAGATACTTGCACCCCCGAGATTCATGACTTAGGCAGCCCGGAACTCTGTTTCAGGATGCCTAATGTTGATTCTGTTAATCAAAAAATTCAACTGTGATAAGTGAACAATGTGCGATGGTGACAGACATTATCATCTTCTACCCTTGCAGGCAACGCTGGGTATGCGTCTGCAAGAAGAAGCTTTAATGTCCCCTCATTTGTCGGGAAGTTAACATGGAGTTCTAAGAGTTGTCGATTTTTTCCTTTATTTTTTTACTTCTCAGAAACATATTTGTTTAATATAGAGGGTATGTAGGTAAGAATCCTTGGAGGTAAAGGTATAATTAGTGTAGCCTACTATTATTGGCTTAGTATTATTATTTATTTTTACATAGTGCTGCTTTGTACTAGAATGTGATTACTTTACCCACCACTGTGACATGTTAAAAGCTAAACTGGCTGTCGCTGGAATCCTGATGCACTCTTCATCTTTCCAACCCTGTGCATAAGAGCATTTCTGGGAAGCTCCCACCCTACCTGAGTAGAATGCTCTCCCCGGCTGTTCCCACCGCCTATAACCTAAATATCTCACGATATTTAGCATACCGCAATACAAAAATAAAGTGGCTCGATCATCATTTTCCTACATACAACCTCAATTATGGAATAACCTCCGGGACACAGTCAAATCTTCATTCACTCTAAAATCTTTTAAGAGATCTATGGCAACAAACCTCAATCCAAAATGCACCTGTCATGGTTGAATATATTTATCACCTGTTATGGGTTGTGCTATATATATATATATCGTTTGTATATTATATTTTTGGAATATTGTATCCTATTGTAACAATGCAATGTTTTGTGGATCCAAGACATACGTGAAAACGAGAGAAATCTCAATGTATCCATCCTGGTAAAATATTTTATAAATAAATACAGAAATATTCTGTATAATATGTTACAAACACAATGATGTTTAACATATATAATATACAGTGTAGCATAACACAGACATAGCTAGATATTAGTACAGAATGACAGACGGACAAACTGTAATTTCAGAAATTGAGTGGCAATTGAGAAGTAGTGATGTACTGAACGGTTCGCTGGCGAATAGTTCCCGGTGAACATAGCGTGTTCGCGTTCGCCACGGTGGGCGAACACATGCGCGGTTCGATCCGCCCCCTGTTCGTCATCATTGAGTAAACTTTGACCCTGTACCTCACAGTCAGCAGACACATTCCAGCTAATCAGCAGCACACCCTCCCTAGCAGACCCTTCCACCTCCTGGACAGCATCCATTTTAGATTCATTTGGAAGCTGCATATATATACCGTATATACTCGAGTATAAGCCGAGTTTTTCAGCCCATTTTTTGGGCTGAAAAACCCCAACTCGGCTTATACTCGAGTCAAGGTCTGTATTATGGCAATTTGCATTGCCATAATACAGGCTGGGGGAGAGGGGGCTGGCAGAGCTGTAACTTACCTGTTCTGCAGCTCCTGTCAGCTCTCTCCTCCTCTGCGCCGTCCGGTCAGCACCTCGGTCAGCTCCCAGTGTAAATCTCGCGAGAGCCGCGGCTCTCGCGAGACTTACAGTGTAAGCTGACAGAAGAGCAGAACGGACGGCGCAGAGGAGGAGAGAGCTGACAGGAGCTGCAGAACAGGTAAGTTACAGCTCTGCCAGCACCCCTCTCCCCCCACTGAACTGCCACTGGACCACCAGGGAAGGAGAGCCCCCCTCCCTGCCATATATCAAGCAGGGAGGGGGGACGAACAAAAAAAATATATAAATAAAATAAGAAATAATAATAAAAAAATAATAATAATAAAAAAATAATTAATAATAACAAAAAAAAGGGGTATAAGGACCACTATGGGAGGGGGGGGGTATAAGGACCACTATGGGAGGGAGGGGGTGGGTTAAGGACCACTATGGGAGGGAGGGGGGTATAAGGACCGCTATGGGAGGGAGGGGGGGTATAAGGACCACTATGGGAGGGAGGGGGGGGGGATAAGGACCACTATGGGAGGGAGGGGGGGATAAGGACCACTATGGGAGGGAGGGGGGTATAAGGACCACTATGGGAGGGAGGGGGGTATAAGGACCACTATGGGAGGGAGGGGGGGGGATAAGGACCACTATGGGAGGGAGGGGGGGATAAGGACCACTATGGGAGGGAGGAGGGGGATAAGGACCACTATTGGAGGGAGGGGGGTATAAGGACCACTATGGGAGGGAGGGGGGGTATAAGGACCACTATGGGAGGGGGTGGGATAAGGACCACTATGGGAGGGAGGGGGGGGTATAAGGACCACTATGGGAGGGAGGGGGGGTATATGGACCACTATGGGAGGGATGGGGGGGATAAGGAACACTATGGGAGGGAGAAGGGGGATAAGGACCACTATGAGAGGGAGGGGGTGGGATAAGGACCACTATGGGAGGGGAGGGGGAAGTAAGGACCACTAGGGGAGGGGAGGGTAAGGACCACTAGGGAAGGGGTGAGTCAGGACCACTGGGGGGGGGGTGAACGAACACGGGGGTGGGGAGGTAAGGACCACTGAGGGAGGAGGAGGGGAAGTCAGGACATATGGGGGGGGCGGCAAAATTTGTTTTGCCTATGGCGGCAAATATCCTTGCACCGGCCCTGCACACACTGCATTCACACACTGCATTCATACACACACACACTGCATTCATGCACACACACACTGCATTCATGCACACACACACTGCACTCATACACACACTGCACTCATACACACACGCTGCACTCATACACACACACACATACGCACACACTGCATTCATTATACACACACTGTAAATAAATATTCAATTAATATATTTTTTTTAGGATCTAATTTTATTTAGAAATTTACCAGTAGCTGCTGCATTTCCCACCCTAGTCTTATACTCGAGTCAATAAGTTTTCCCAGTTTTTTGGGATAAAATTAGGGGCCTCGGCTTATATTCGGGTCGGCTTATACTCGAGTATATACGGTATATATTTTTTAATTCTTTATTTTTGTAGTGCATGGAGGTATAACAAATGAGCATGTGGTACCCCAACGGCATTACTCATGCTTTTCAAGTAACAATTGTAACAATAGGGTATATGTTAATACCCTAGTCTGCGCGGAGCCCTCCATGGGTGAAGATGGATTAATTTTTTTTTTTGCGCTCGGGTTTTTTATTTTATTTTTAAGTTCAACGGGTATGATGGCTTTTTATTTGCCCTTTTTTGGGGCTGAAAAATTAAGATTTAGAAAAAAGAAGACGTTGAATAGTAAGTTGAATTTTACTTTACAGGGTAGTAATTTTATTCCCCCTCACTATTTTTTAGGGTGAGGGGGGTAGGTAGGGGCTTTTTTATTTGTATGTGTGACTAGGGGCTTGGGGATGGGGGAGGAGGGGGATTTTCATTTAGGGCCACCACCCGCCGCTCAGGAGCCATGTTTACACTGTATATAGAGGGAGCCATGTTACTCTGTATATAGAGAGGAGCCATGTTTACACTGTATATAGAGGGGAGCCATGTTACTCTGTATATAGAGGGAGCCATGTTATTCTGTATATAGAGGGAGCCATGTTTACATGGTATATAGAGGGAAGCCATGTTACTCTGTATATAGAGAGGAGCCATGTTCACACTGTATATAGAGGGAGCCATGTTATTCTGTATATAGAGGGAGCCATGTTTACACGGTATATAGAGGGAAGCCATGTTACTCTGTATATAGAGGGAACCATGTTACTCTGTATATAGAGGCAGTGGTGTACTAAGGGGAGTGCAGCGGGGACGGTCCGACCCGGATACCACTCACTAGGGGGGTGCCCAGGGCGAACTTTCGCAGGGGCGGCGAAATGCCGCCCTGTGTCTTGTGTAAAGGGACTGGCCGCTAATAAGACTATCTACCTGAGTTTCCAATCCAGCAGCAGCAGGGTCCTCTGTTCTCGCGATCCGCGAGAGCGCTGCCGTGGGTTGCCATAGCAACGCTCTCGCGGATCGCGAGAACAGAGGACCCTGCTGCTGCTGGATGGGAAACTCGGGTAGATAGTCTTATTAACGAGCATGGAGAATACTGGGCCCCTCTAAACTGCCCAGTGATGCTGTGCCACCGGACCACCAGTCGAGGAGGACGGGAGGGACAGGTAAGTGGCAGCACTTATTCCACACAACATACACACTGCATCTGCATACACTCTACACACACTGCATGCACTGCATACACTCTACACACACTGCATACACTCTACACACACTCTACATACACTGCATACACACTGCATACACACTGCATACACTCTACACACACTGCATACACACTACACACACTGCATACACTCTACACACACTGCATACACTCTACACACACTGCATACACTCTACACACACTGCATACACTCTACACACACTGCATACACACTGCCCACACTGCATACACTCTACACACACTGCATACACTCTACACACACTGCATACACACTACACACACTGCATGCACTCTACACACACTGCATACACACTACACACACTGCATACACACTACACACACTATAGACACACTGCATACACACTACACACACTGCATACACTCTACACACACTGCACACTCTATACACACACTGCATACACTCTACACACACTGCACACTCTATACACACACTGCATACACTCTACACACACTGCATACACTCTACACACACTATACACACTCTACAGACACTATACACACTCTACACACACTGCAAACACTGCACACACACTGCATACACTGCACACACACTGCATACACACTACACACACTGCATACACTCTACACACACTATACACACTCTACAGACACTGCATACACTCTACACACACTGCAAACACTGCACACACATGATGCACACACTCTACACACACTGCATACACTATACACACTCTACAAACACTGCATACACACTGCACACACTGCATACACTATACACACGCTGCACTAACTATACACACACTGCATACACACTGCACACGCTATACACACACTGCACACACCCTATACACACTGCATACACACTATACACACACTGCATACACACTATAAACACTGCTTACACACTATACACACACTGCATACACACTATACACACACTGCATACACACTATACACACACTGCACACACTATACACACACTGCACACACTATACACACTGCATACACACACTGTACACACTATACACACACTATACACACACTATACACACAATATACACACACACTGTACACACTATACACACACTGTACATACTATGCACACACTGCATACACTATGCACACACTATACACACACTGCATACACACTGCACACAATATACACACACTACACACACTGCATACACACTGCACACACTATACACACACTGCACACACTACATGCACTGCACACACTGCATACACACTATACACACACACTATACACACACTGCATACACTATGCACACACTATACACACACACTATACACACACTGCATACACTATGCACACACTGCACACTATACACACACTGCACACACTATATACACACTGCATACACTTCATTTACTATACACACTCTGCATACACATACATTTAAAAAAATTGCAATTGTTTTTTACATTTCAAAGTTGGGGAGGGGGGTGCCAAATAAAGGATCCGCCCCGGGTGCCAAATGCTCCAGGTACGCCCCTGTATAGAGGGGAGCCATGTTACTCTGTATATAGAGAGGAGCCATGTTTACACTGCATATAGAGGGGAGCCATGTTACTCTGTATATAGAGGGAGCCATGTTATGCTGTATATAGAGGGAGCCACGTTACTCTGTATATAGAGAGAAGCCATGTTTACACTGTATATAGAGGGAGCCATGTTACTCTGTATATAGAGAGGAGCCATGTTTACACTGTATATAGAGGGGAGCCATGTTACTCTGTATATAGAGGGAGCCATGTCTACACGGTATATAAAGGGAAGCCATGTTACTCTGTGTATAGAGGGAGCCATGTTACTCTGTAAATAGAGGGAACCATGTTTACACTGTATATAGAGGGGAGCCATGTTACTCTGTATATAGAGGGAGCCATGTCTACACGGTATATAAAGGGAAGCCATGCTACTCTGTGTATAGAGGGGAGCCATGTTACTCTGTATATAGAGGGAGCCATGCTATTCTGTATATAGAGGGGAGCCATGTTACTCTGTATATAGAGGGGAGCCATGTTACTCTGTATATAGAGAGGAGCCATGTTTACTCTGTATATAGAGTGAGCCATGTTACTCTGTATATAGAGGGAGCCATGTTACTCTGTATATAGAGGGAGCCATGTTTACTCTGTATATAGAGGGAGCCATGTTACTATCTGAGGTGGTTAACTATGATTGACCCTGGCATGTTTGTTAGTCTGGCCTGCATGGTTGTCTGGCATGAATAAAAGTAGCATGTTTCAACTATATTAGTAGTTAGACTAGTTTGCACTAAAACATGTGCAAATGGACTGTTTGCGGTTGTTTGCGGTGCGTTAAACGGGGAGTTTGGTCTGTCACTGTGAAGCGGGCGTAACCCTTACACTACCTGATCGATACAACATCATACCTGATGTTTTAAAGCACGTTATTCCAAACAATTTAGGAATGTTAGGTGATTTATGCCCTTTATGGATTAAAAGCAGACTCTGCATCAACTATGTAATTTTCCATGGGAGTTTTGCCATGGATCCCCCTCCGGCATGCCACAGTCCAGGTGTTAGTCCCCTTGAAACAACTTTTCCATCACTTTTGTGGCCATAAAGAGTCCCTGTGGGTTTTAAAATTCGCCTGCCCATTGAAGTCTATGGCGGTTCACCCGTTCGCGAACATTTGCGGAAGTTCGCCGAAAATTTTATGTTCGTGACATCACTATTGAGAGGTATTTAAATATTATTTCCAAATGCCGATTTGTTTCCTGAATATCAGCCGAATATTGTTTCAACTTGGCAGAATTTCAGAAATTGAGATTCGAATTTGGAAACCAAATCATAAGAACAAAAAAGGCGCGAAAAGAGGCCAATCATGTCAGTCCGGCAAAATATATGCATTAGATCATATTATGTATGTAATTCACAGTACACTGATAATATAATATCCCTGATAATAGAATATTTGATAGAGTCCTAACCTCAACATCTGAGGAAAGGGATTTAGGGGTGATTATTTCTGATGACTTAAAGGTAGGCAGACAATGTAATAGAGCAGCAGGAAATGCTAGCAGAATGCTTGGTTGTATAGGGAGAGGTATTAGCAGTAGAAAGAGGGAAGTGCTCATGCCATTGTACAGAACACTGGTGAGACCTCACTTGGAGTACTGTACGCAGTACTGGAGACCATATCTTCAGAAGGATTTTGATACTTTAGAGAGAGTTCAAAGAAGGGCTACTAAACTGGTTCATGGATTGCAGGATAAAACTTACCAGGAAAGGTTAAAGGAACTTAACATGTATAGCTTGGAGGAAAGACGAGACAGGGGGGATATGATAGAAACATCTAAATACATAAAGGGAATCAACACAGTAAGGGAGGAGACTATATTTAAAAGAAGAAAAACTACCACAACCAGAGGACATAGTCTTAAATTAGAGGGACAAAGGTTTAAAAATAATATCAGTAAGTATATCAGTGGATGCATGGAATAGCCTTCCAGCTGAAGTGGTAGAGGTTAACACAGTAAAGGAGTTTAAGCATGCGTGGGATAGGCATAAGGCTATCCTAACTATAAGATAAGGCCAGGGACTAATGAAAGTATTTAGAAAACTGGGCAGACTAGACGGGCCGAATGGTTCTTATCTGCCGTCACATTCTATGTTTCTATGTTATGTATTTATTTTGCGTACACTGATAATATAATATTATGAATGTATTTTTCAATACACTGATAAGAGCATTTTCTAGCCATTTGGTTCACAGATCAAGTTGAAAAAGTAAGTAAATGAGGGAAAAATTGGAGGAGCCATAAAAAATATATTATCATTTATATGGGTATAGTTATACATTTTATATTTATTAAATATAAATATAGATTTTTACTGCTCTTCCTGTTTTTCGCTCAATTACTCATTTATTTATCACTTGACCTGTGAATAAAATAAACAATACACAACTGTCCCCAGCCCTCAATCACCTTTTTTTTAACCAAATAAATTATATATCTTTTTTTCAATCATATTTTTTTTTATCAATCAAGATAGAATTACAGGATATAACATTTCATAAGAATAACATGTTCCGATATTTTTAAAATTACAATATGTCAAGCAATATATCAATGCATATTATCATTATCATTATCATTAAACTGAAACGGGGGTGTTGGTTAATGAAGACCAAGAAAAGGCAGGAATTCTAAATAACTATTTCTCCTCCGTATATATTAAAGAAGAACCCATGGCAATAGATGTGCAAATGATTGCTACTAAAAACTTGCAGAATAATTGTAATTGGTTAACTCAAGACAATGTGCTGCAGCAACTAAAGAAAGTTAATATAAACAAAGCTCCAGGGCCTGACGGTATCCATCCACGTGTACTTAAGGAACTAAGTGTAGAAATAAGTGAACCTCTGTTTTTAATCTTTCAAGATTCTTTTCTTTCAGGAAGTGTTCCGGAGGATTGGAGGAAGGCAGATGTGGTTCCTATATTCAAAAAGGGTTCAAAATCCTTGCCTGGAAATTATAGACCTGTGAGCTTAACTTCTGTGGCTGGTAAAATATTTGAAAGGTTATTAAGGGATAATATTCAAGAATTCCTTGAGAAGAATATGGTTATCAGCAAAAATCAGCACGGTTTTATGAAGCACAGGTCGTGTCAAACTAACTTGATTGCTTTCTACGAAGAAGTAAGTAGAAGTATAGATCAGGGTGTTGCAGTGGATGTGATCTATTTGGATTTTGCCAAGGCATTTGATACAGTTCCACACAAAAGATTAGTGTTCAAACTCAAGGAAATCGGTCTCGATGAAAATGCTTGTTCTTGGGTAGAACATTGGCTTAAAAACAGAATACAAAGAGTTGTTGTTAATGGTAAATTTTCAAGCTGGACAGAGGTGGCAAGTGGTGTCCCTCAGGGGTCTGTTCTGGGACCCCTTCTATTTAACATTTTTATAAATGATCTTGAAGACAGCATTGAAAGTCATGTTTCAGTGTTTGCAGATGACACAAAACTTTGTAAAATAATACAATGTGAGCAAGATATTACTTTGCTGCAGAAGGATTTAGATAGACTGGGGGACTGGGCACTCAAATGGCAGATGAAATTTAATGTTGAAAAATGCAAAGTTATGCACTTCGGCGTAAAGAATACACAAGCAACGTATACCCTTAATGGAAGCGAATTAGGGATAACAACACACGAAAAGGACTTGGGAATTGTTATAGACAACAAACTATGCAACAATGTGCAATGTCAATCAGCAGTGGCCAAGGCCAGTAAGGTATTGTCATGCATGAAAAAGGGCATTCATTCTCGGGACGAGAATATCATTTTGCCTCTCTATAAATCACTGGTAAGACCACATATTGAATATGCTGTGCAATTTTGGGCACCTGTTCTAAAGAAGGATATCATGGCACTAGAAAAAGTGCAGAGGCGGGCTACAAAATTAATAAAAGGAATGGAACATATCAGCTATGAAGAAAGGTTAACAAATTTAAACCTATTTAGTTTAGAAAAACGTCGCCTGAGAGGGGATATGATAACATTATACAAATATATTCGGGGCCAATACAAACCATTGTGTGGAAATCTATTCACAAACCGGACTTTACATAGGACACGAGGCCATGCGTTTAGACTGGAAGAAAGAAGATTTCGTCTAAGGCAAAGGAAAGGTTTTTTTACTGTAAGAACAATCAGGATGTGGAATTCTCTGCCTGAAGAAGTGGTTTTATCAGAGTCCATACAGATGTTCAAACAGCTACTAGATGCATACTTGCAAAGACAGAATATTCAAGGATATAATCTTTCAATGTAGGGTAATAACTGCTTGATTCAAGGATAAATCTGACTGCCATTCTGGGGTCAAGAAGGAATTTTTTGTCCTAGCTTGTTGCAAAATTGTGCTTCAAACTGGGTTTTTTTCTTTTTTTTTTTTTTTTTTTTTTTTTCTTTTCTTTTGGATCAACAGCAAAAAACAGGTGTGAGGAAGGCTGAACTTGATGGACGCAAGTCTCTTTTCAGCTATCTAACTATGTAACTATGTAACTATGTAATATGTTAATATGTATAACACATACGTAAGCTTATATGCTAGGGACATATGGCAAAGTATTTTATTTTCATAAAAAAATATATTTAGATAATTATTATTCATATTTATATAATAACTTATTATATATTAATTTATTATATAAATTATCCTTTTTTTGTGCCATTGACAGAATTCTGAACCACTACCCCAAACCGAACATGTTGAGCATTGCACATTGGTTGCGTACACATGATCTCGGAGTTTGGGAATTTAGCCGACACACAATCGGCCCAAGTTTGGCCTAAAATTAATCCTCTAGTATTGCATCTACTAAGCCAGGGGTAAGCAACCTTCAGCTCTCCAGATGTTGTAGATAATTATGGGAGATGTAGTCCACATTATCTGGAGTGCCGGAAGTTACCTATTCCTGTACTACTCCTGTACTAACCCATTTAAGCTCCTGTAAATTTCAAGAAAGAGTGATGTCATTTACAGTATCTCCGCTTGTGACAGAGGAACTTACCAGATCATTTGATGAGAATTGTGTTTCCTTGATTGGTTAGGGCCAGCGAAAGCTTATCACTTTATATTCACTCACTCTCTCTATATACGTATGTATACTTATTTATTTCTTTACTTCAATATAGTGTTTCTATTAAAACATAACTCTCCTCCATATGGCTAACATACAATTTTGGCAGAAACATCTACAGGTCCATCTGGAATGATTTTTGTTTTATGGTATGAGTGCATGAAGATTGCCATCTGTTTTTGCAAGTTATACAAAATATGCAATTTCCATCAATTCAAAAAAATTATTATTGTAGGCATCATTAAATGTACAAATGAAGTACGGTTCTTATCATTAATTGTATTACAAATCTGATCTGTATTTCAAGCCACAATGTTTCAGCGATATCTATCTATCTACATAGGAGTGCGCAGCCTATTGCATTAGGGTGTGCACCCTAAAGCACAAACACACGCCGCATGTATATGTATATATATATATATATATATATATATATATATATATATACACACACACACATATATACATACACTGCTGTGTGTGTGTGTGTGTGCTGTTAGTGTGCTGTGTGAGGGTGGTGTGTAAGGGTGCTGCTGTGTGTGTGTATGTGTGAGGGTGCTGGTAGTGTGCTATGTGGGTGAGGGTGTTTGTGTGTGTGTGTGTGTGTGAGGGTGCTGTTTGTGTGTGAGGGTGTTTGTGTGTGTGTGTTAGGGTCCTGTTAGTGTGCTGTCTGAGGGTGCTGTGTGTGTGAGGGTGCTGTTTGTGTGATGTGTGTGTGATGGTGCTGTGTGTGTGAGGGTGCTGTTTGTGTGATGTGTGTGGGTGTCATGTATTTCTGAGGGTGCTGTTTGTGTGTGTGTTTGCGAGGGTGTTGTTAGTGTGCTGTGTGTGAGGGTGTTGTGTGTTTGTAAAGGTGCTGTGTGTGTTTGTGAGGGTGCGGTTAGTGTACTGTGTGTGTGAGGGTGCTGTATGTGTACTGTATGTGTGTGGGTGCTGTTTGGGTGCTGTGTGTGCTGTTTGTGTGAGAGTGCTGTATGTCTGTAGGTGCTTTTTGTGTGTGGGTGCTGTATGTGTGTGTGTGTGTGCTCTATGTTTGGACAGATTGTGGAGGTGGGGGCAGATTAGTAAATATCCCCCCTCCCTTCTTACCTTATGTAGGGAGGGGGGATCCTTGCTGCCATGTGCCATCCCTGGTGGTCCAGTGGAGAGTGAACTCTAGCCTGCGGGGCTAGAGTTAACTCTCGTGAGATCTGAGCGTTGCTGCGGCAACGCTCAGATCTCGCCAGAGGAACCTGGCGGAGCTGCTGTCTAGAGCTCCCCGGGTCCTCTCCTGCCTCCCTTCATGGTGCTGTGGGCCGGTGAGGTAGATCTTTGATCTCCCCGCCGGCCCATGGAGGCTTAGAGCAGAGCCGACACTCAGCGCCGGTTCTGCGTGAGCCGACAGGGGAGAATAAAGTCCTGGGGAATAAAGTGTGGGAACAAAGATTCCCACCCCCCCAAAAAAATAATATACACTCCAGTGTGTGTATGTATATGTGTGTGTGTGTGTGTGTGTGTGTGTGTGTGTGTGTGTGTGTGTGTATATATATATATATATATATATATATACACACACTGACACGCATACTCAAACACACACACATACACTCACAGACACACACACACTCATACATTCATAGACACACACATTCACAGACACACATATTCACATTTACAGACACACATTCACAGACACACATACACACATACACTCACACACACACATTCACAGACACACACACACACATTCACAGACACACGCATATTCACATACACACACACATTCACACACACACATTCACACAAACATTCACAGACACACACACACATTCACATACACACACACACAAACAGACACACACAAACAGACACACACACAAACACAGTCACAGACACACACACACAGTCACAGACACACACACAGTCACAGACACACACACACATTCACACACACACAAATTATTATTTTTTTTAATAAAAAAAATGTCCACCCAGCCTCCCTACCTGGAGTGCTGGCGTGGACTTGTCCCTGGGGTCCAGTGGGTCGGGCGGCTCTCTCAATATCAGCCGCGGCGAGGGAGCTGTGAGCTCTCTGCTCCCTCTCGCCGCGCGGGCTGTCTGCTGTAGCTGGGAGCCGGAATATGACGTCATATTCCGGCTCCCAGCATCAGCAAGCAGCGCGCGGCGAGAGGGAGCAGAAAGTTCACAGCTCCCTCGCCGCGGCTGATATTGAGAGAGCCGACCGGGGGGGGTCCATAACCTCTTGCCCCCCCCCCATCCATGACAGGGGGGACATGGGGGGAGGAAGGGGGGCGCTGAGTGCCTGCAGGAACGGCGTTCCTGCACAAAAAAAGTGCAGGAACTCTGTTCCTGCAGGACTCAATCCATAGGCGTGCCGCGGGGATTAGGGTGTGCCCAGGCACACCCGGCACACCCCGTGCGCACGCCTATGTCTATCTATCTATCCATCTGTCTGTCTGTCTGTCTGTCTGTCTGTCTCTGTCTGTCTGTCTCTCTCTCTCTCTCTCTCTCAATATCTGCCTATTTATCTCACATTTACTCTCATTTTAAGTTAATTCGAATAGGGGAGCATTTTAACCATTTGAGTGCTGAGCTGATGATTCCATGACTATATGTGTTTTTCTTGCAATGTATTTATTTGTTTTACATTCTCATTTGACTAGTGCTGTGTAAAGGTTAAGATTTATAATTGGGGTCAGTCAATATATCAGGAATTGCAGATAATTTTCTAGGGAATTTTACAATTCAGGCCAAAACAACTCACTTGGAAAAAAAAATATTTAGCAATTTTTCCAGCTCGACTATTTTCTCATAATATTTGCAGTTCCCTCGACAATTATAATTCCCAGTTTAGTGAATAACAATAAACACATTTGCTCATATATTTTCTTACATTTTTTTTAAATGCAACTTATATTATGTATCTACATTCCTTCTCACCCACTAAAGCTGTTCCCTTATTTCAACAGTACATCGTAACAGCCCATTAGGAATGTCCGTGTTGGCATTGTAAAGGTTCAATTACTATGAAGATCACCTTTATTGCAGGAGAGTTTCCTTGCTGCATCTTGTTGCATCTCCAGTCCATAATAATTACTGATGATTTGTGTCCAATCAGAAGCTTCTCGCGCCACAATCCCAATATGCTTTTTCGTAGAGAAATTTGAAATCACTGCTTTTCTACGAGATGCACTTCAGCTTAAAGCAAGTATTGCAACAAGGAAGAATCCCACCAGAAGGTGTTACTAAGGGGATTCATTAACATACAGAAACATAGAAACTTAGAATGTGATGGCAGATAAGAACCATTCAACCAATCTAGTCTGCTCAAAGAAAAAATGGAAAGTATATATTGAATTCATCACTATTTAACATAAGATAGAGGGGACCTGCAATTAACTCCTAAAGCACTTCAGCAAGTGGCCCCTTTATCGATCCTTTAATTTCCCTTGTCTTTTAAATGTTACACAAAATGTTCTTGTTGACAAAATATTTATGGATCAGTAGGCAGCAAATGTAAATTGTGTTCTTTTATATTATGTGAAGACACAACTGTTATGTGATAATTGGAAACGTTTCTTCTTCACGTTGTAATATTTACACACACAGACACACACGTGTGATGGGGAAAAAAAGTCTGGTATTGAACCAAACCATATTATTACTAAATTAATTAAGCATTTTAATATGCGTGGGTTTTTTATTTTTTAATTTGCTCTGATATACTCTTTTGCTAGCACATTCTTAAAAGCATATTTTAAAAATAAATTTAACATTAAAAGTAAATAGTAGTTTTGACAAAATGTTATTGGAGGGAATAGGAGTTCCGTATTATTGGTATGGTTTATACCAGAGATCCACAGAATTAATACTTACAGTAATGTGTGTCAATATATTCATCTGTGAATCTGTGTATCTTTATTTGTGTCAGTGTATGTATCTGTATGTGTGTCAGTGTGTGTATCTGTGTGTCTGTGTATCTATGTGCATATCTCTTTTTCAGTGTGTGTATATGTGCACCCATATATGTGCCAGTGTGTATCTGTGTATCTTTATTTGTGTCAGTGTGTATCTGTATGTGTGTCAATGTGTGTATCTGTGTGTCTGCATATCTGTGTGTATATCTCTGTGTCAGTGTGTGTATAAGTGCATCCGTATGTGTATCTGTGTGTCTATGTATCGCATGTGTAGTAAAAAAATCCTTGCACTGGCCCTGTCTGGACTCCAGGTTTAAATATAGTTTTATAATTTTTACTAATTCATTTAACTGACCGTTTAAGAATTGATCAGATATTATAAGTGTAATAAAAGTTTTCTGATATATGCTCCGACTGAGTTTATGCTTACATGTGTATTCAGATATTAATTAAATATAATGTTAGCACACATTCCTTATTTAATACGTTATCTTCCTTTGTAAAGATAAGACTCTAAAATCAATTTTTTATGTATGTGAAATTGTGGTGTGAGATATTTACATTTATATATATTATTTCCCTGTACAATCTGATATTCTGCTGTAGAATAATTATAACTGTAATAAAAATGTAGGAGAACATAGTAAATTAGTTCCCAAAGAGTTTTACTGTTTCTGTTTAATTGTTTTTAGTTGTGAATAGAGCAGAGCACACCAAGTAATTCTCCTTTTAAAATACTTTCTGTCACAATTGTGATTTATTTATTTTTCTTTACCTCATTTTCATATTGAACTATCAACTATGGCGCACCCTTTTTTATGGTTTTTAAACAGTTATTTTTTTAATGCAGCAGAAAATTAATTGCAACGTTAACTTTGTAATGCAAACTGGTAAACAAAGGCCAACGTTTTTTAATCTCAGCTTGAAAGGGGACGCCAATTAATTTAATTGATGTACCCTGGAACACTGGCCCAAATGGCCACGTGCTGGTGGAGAGTTCACTTTTGGTCTTTGCAGCTCGCTAGCAGAGCTTCATTATAATTTGGAGCTTCTCTTTGGATTAAGACACTTGGGTTGGGTTGTTTACCCAGGGCTTTGATTCATGCAAGAGTGTTGGGACAGAGAGGGCAATGAAAAGCATTCTCCCACCGGACAACCAGGGATGATAGGCGTCTTACAAACACACAAAATTAAGCCTGTGCTCAGCCCAAATACATATTACAACACAAAACAAAGTTACACTATCCCAATGCATATTGAAATAATTGGAGGTTTCTATTGCAACTCCAGTGGCCAACTTCCGAGGAGAGAAGACACATGGAGTGAGAGCTCCTATCTGAACCGATTGCTTTTACAAGCTGTATATACTGCTTGTTCTAACCGGCTTCTATCATGTCTGCTGATACTTACTCTCGTGGCCCTCCTGAATCATCTCAAAGCTCAGTCAATCCAAAAAAGAGTGGCATAAGATCCCACAAGATGGCGAAGATGGCATGGCTCCTTCTCCCACCTCTCAAGGCTGAAGTCTGAAGAGCCTATAACAAGTTCTACTGACAATCCTGTGACTGAAAGAAGCCTGCACACAATGCTTCAAGATTTAAAATACAAGCTTCAAATTACAGCGGATTTGCAAAGAGAAATTTTGGTGACAGCAAAAGTCACCTTGAAAACCGCACTGAAGAGTAGTGTGTGACACATCATGAATTAAAAGGTCTAAAACTGCAAGCTTGAGACCTTGACGACAGTCCATGCCAGCAGCGTGACAACTGAATTGACCATTAAATAGACAGAACACACAACAAAAACAAACACAGTACCTACCTACTCATTATCTGACAGGTCCGACATGCTGTATTAACATGAAAAAACTGTACAGAAATTTCTCATGCTCCCCTCTCACTTGTTGCATTAACATGATTTCATCATCCTTCTAACCACTTCGCCCTAAGCCGTCATAAATGTTAAACCGTGCAAACCAATGCTCTTGATTGCTAAATGTCAAACTATGTACCTATTGTACTAACATGATTGCTAATCTGTTGTTACTTTTCATGCACAAATAAAATAAAGAATTATTAAAAAAAAAAAAAAGGTCCAAAACTGGCAGAAGAACACCAAAAGCTGAAATGAAAACTGGCCAATATAGAGGACAGGTCCAGATGCAATATGAAAGCTGGCCAATATAGAGGACAGGTCCAGATGCAATATGAAAGCTGGCCAATATAGAGGACAGGTCCAGATGCAATAATATCAGGTTTTGCGGTGTTGCAGATGCTGTTTCGCACAACACCTTACCCACTTACATCAAAGCCCTGTGCAGGGCAATCTTGCTGAATCTGGATTAGATTTGTAGAGTAGAATTGTAGGGGCTTGCAGTAAATATGTAATGGGAAATGGGACTAGGGAGGGAGCAGAGATAAACAGTTATATCAAGGTATTTACAGCTAGGAGTGGCAAGTATGGGGGGGGGGGGAGCAGGAGGGGACAAGAAACTGTTGTCATTTACAATTTAGAATTTTGCCAATCAAATCCTAACAGTCAGAATATTAATGAATACATGTAACTGCAAGTACAGGATACTACTTCTGCTATGGGTGCTAACCTCTATAACCCCAATGATATAGTAGAGGAAGTAACAAAATACTATGCCAATCTCTATAATTTAGAGAGAGATCTTAACACATACCAACCTTCAGAAGACAATATTCTTGAATTCTTAAACCAAACATCATTACTAAAACTATCACTGCAACAAAGTCTGTTGCTCGATGCTCGCTTTACGGAAGAGGAAGTACAACAAGCAATCCATTCTCTCCAAAAGATAAGGCCCTTTGGCCCAGATGAGCTTTCCAATTAATATTTTATTAAGCTAGAACCCTATTGACACCACACCTTACCAAGCTATTCAATCACATTAAGCTAGCTGGTAAGGAAATGTGGCTTCCTTTCCAAAAAATACTACAGATCCTGCTTCCTTTTTATTGATGGCACCTCTAAAGTAACTTCAACTTCTATCTCAGGACCTTTCCTTAGATATTTAGCTTAAAAATTGCATACGTAGGGTGAATGCTTTGCATGAAACTCACATACCTTACATTAAATGATTTTCACTGGCAGCTAAAGAATTATTACCGCAGAATCAAAAATATTTTACAAACGAAATAATTACGCAGTAGTGGCATCTCACAGATTATAAAACTTGGAAATGAATGCATGAAAGTTTTACATATAGCTAAACTTCGTTCCTTCTGTTATAATGCGTTAATCGCAGTTGAAGAACAGAACAAATTACCCTATATGACGGGAAACCGATCGAGGCACTTAGTCCCGTATAATTTGTCCCAAATCTATGAAAACATGAATTCCATGTGCTGGCGATATGAACAGGAAGTACGTACTATACAACATATCTTTTGGGACTGCACTGTATTACAACAATTCTGGCAGCAAACAAAAGCTATCCTTAAACAGTGACTAAATTCATTCTCCCACCTACACCAGAATGTTACATACTCCACCAATTCCCGAATTTGGGGTTGCATCCTCATAAAACAGTAATCTTAAATCTGCTGATTGCTGCAAAATCTAGTATTGCTTTTGATGGAAAAGTAGAGAAACCGCATCCATAAAAGAGGTTCTTAGTAGAGCTGATACCACTTGCCAATATGAAAAAATGGCATTCAGGTTGCAAGGTAAACTAGACAAACCTAACAAATTATGGAATATCTAGAGGCATATTTACAGTAAACTTATATTATCGTACTAATACATCGCACATATCTCACACTGCACAACTATAATTGCTCAGAGCACTAAATTAAAGGACCACTCTAGGCACCCAGACCACTTCAGCTTAATGAAGTGGTCTGGGTGCCAGGTCCAGCTAGGGTTAACTAATTGTTTTATAAACATAGCAGTTTCAGAGAAACTGCTATGTTTATCAATTAGTTAAGCCTTCCCCTATTTCCTCTAGTGGCTGTCTCATTGACAGCCGCTAGAGGCGCTTGCGTGATTCTCACTGTGAAAATCACAGTGAGAGCACGCAAGCGTCCATAGGAAAGCATTATGAATGCTTTCCTATGTGACCTGCTGAATGCGCGCGCAGCTCTTGCCGCACGTGCGCATTCAGCCGACGGGGAGGAGAAGAGGCGGAGAGGAGGAGGAGAGCTCTCCGCCCAGCGCTGGAAAAAGGTAAGTTTTTACCCCTTTCCCCTTTCCAGAGCCGGGCGGGAGGGGGTCCCTGAGGGTGGGGGCACCCTCAGGGCACTCTAGTGCCAGGAAAACGAGTATGCTTTCCTGGCACTAGAGTGGTCCTTTAACTAAACCTATATCATACTATAGAATACAACAAATATAGCTATGTAATAAACATAAAGCATAGCAATAGTATTGACCAAAACAATCTCTAATTGATAGGAGGAATTGGGAACACTGATTGTTCATTCAACCTTAATCTGCTTCTGTTTGCAAAAGACCTGGGATGATGTGCTTTTACTCAACGTTATTCTATTTTATAGTAGTTTATTGTATTTCATTCTGATTTACTTAGGTTAATGTTATATCTTTCTTTTAAGTACCCCTTTGTTCAACATTTTCTGAAAAAAATGGAGTGTATATTTAATAACTCAAAGAAAAGAAAATGTTACTTGCGCTTTTTCCTTAATCCCTATGTATATTTAGACAAATGGAGGTCATTTAGTTGCTCCAATGGCCATTGGAGGGATGCCCGCCTGCCAACGTCAAGGCAGACCCCCCCTAAGCGGGTCCTAACACTGACCCTTCAGCCTGCTTCCTTGAGCTTCTGGCAAAGATATCTCTAATGAGACAGAAAGGGGTATTTTTTATATACACCCCTTTACTTATTAACCCTTAATAGGGAACACATGGGATGGGTAGTAGCATTGTAACCAGGCTGTGTGATACAAACTAAATACAAATACAAAAAGAGAAGTCCTGCGCTTAAGCAGCAAGGACTACAACACACATCAGCCCCAATATATAGTAAAAATCAAAGAAAAGAAAATGTTACTTGCGCTTTTTCCTTAATCCCTATGTATATTTAGACAAATGGAGGTCATTTAGTTGCTCCAATGGCCATTGGAGGGATGCCCGCCTGCCAACGTCAAGGCAGACCCCCCCTAAACGGGTCCTAACACTGACCCTTCAGCCTGCTTCCTTGAGCTTCTGGCAAAGATATCTCTAATGAGACAGAAAGGGGTATTTTTTATATACACCCCTTTACTTATTAACCCTTAATAGGGAACACATGGGATGGGTAGCAGCATTGTAACCAGGCTGTGTGATACAAAGTAAATACAAATACAAAAAGAGAAGTCCTGCGCTTAAGCAGCAAGGACTACAACACACATCAGCCCCAATATATAGTAAAAATCAAAGAAAAGAAAATGTTACTTGCGCTTTTTCATTAATCCCTATGTATATTTAGACAAATGGAGGTCATTTAGTTGCTCCAATGGCCATTGGAGGGATGCCCGCCTGCCAACGTCAAGGCAGACCCCCCCTAAGCGAGTCCTAACACTGACCCTTCAGCCTGCTTCCTTGAGCTTCTGGCAAAGATATCTCTAATGAGACAGAAAGGGGTATTTTTTATATACACCCCTTTACTTATTAACCCTTAATAGGGAACACATGGGATGGGTAGCAGCATTGTAACCAGGCTGTGTGATACAAAGTAAATACAAATACAAAAAGAGAAGTCCTGCGCTTAAGCAGCAAGGACTACAACACACATCAGCCCCAATATATAGTAAAAATCAAAGAAAAGAAAATGTTACTTGCGCTTTTTCCTTAATCCCTATGTATATTTAGACAAATGGAGGTCATTTAGTTGCTCCAATGGCCATTGGAGGGATGCCCGCCTGCCAACGTCAAGGCAGACCCCCCCTAAGCGGGTCCTAACACTGACCCTTCAGCCTGCTTCCTTGAGCTTCTGGCAAAGATATCTCTAATGAGACAGAAAGGGGTATTTTTTATATACACCCCTTTACTTATTAACCCTTAATAGGGAACACATGGGATGGGTAGCAGCATTGTAACCAGGCTGTGTGATACAAAGTAAATACAAATACAAAAAGAGAAGTCCTGCGGTTAAGCAGCAAGGACTACAACACACATCAGCCCCAATATATAGTAAAAATCAAAGAAAAGAAAATGTTACTTGCGCTTTTTCCTTAATCCCTATGTATATTTAGACAAATGGAGGTCATTTAGTTGCTCCAATGGCCATTGGAGGGATGCCCGCCTGCCAACGTCAAGGCAGACCCCCCCTAAGCGGGTCCTAACACTGACCCTTCAGCCTGCTTCCTTGAGCTTCTGGCAAAGATATCTCTAATGAGACAGAAAGGGGTATTTTTTATATACACCCCTTTACTTATTAACCCTTAATAGGGAACACATGGGATGGGTAGCAACTTACAAATAACTACTTTCAACAGGAGAAGTACTCACTTCCTGGCCATTTAAACTCATTTAAATTGTTATATTCTTAAATTGTTTTTCTTGTAGTTGCGTCATGCTCAATTTTCAGTTTGTACATCTTCATTGGACATTTTGTACCATGTACCCGATTATACTCTCTGTTGCTTGCAAAAATATAATAAAAAAAAAATTGCAAAAAAAAAAAAAAAATACAGGTGAAGAATGTATCCCCAAATGAATGAAGAACCAGACAAACAAAGTATTTTCCAATGCAGGCACTATTATTAATTAATTACATAAATGTTAATAAATTAAGTTACTAAAAAAAAATAGTATTTAGTATAATAGTATTTGGAACACAAAGGACACACAGATGTTGATTTACTCAAATATAACCATATGATGGCTTTTAATTTTTATAGGGCATTTTATGCGGCCTTATAAGATTGGAAACCTGCATCTCTACTGATTTCTTCCAAAAGATTCTATATGGATTTTTGGTCTCTTCAGCTGAACCAGTATTTAACCAGACCTGCCAGTTAATAACAATCAGATTTTTATTTAAAGCTTTCTGCATGTGACAACTGATATTTCTTTGAAATCCCTACTCAATTAAAATGTCATACTTGAAGCAAAATCGAGACAACTTGGTCTGCTCAAACCTCTGGACGATTCAGAAAAAAAACATACAGTCCTTAGACATCCCGCTGACATCAGCCATCATTAAATTACCAGGTAATGTCAGCCACTGCAACAGGGGCCCAGCAAATCAAGGGGCCTGCTACTAACTGTCTACAAAAGGAGCCATTCCTTGTCTTGCTGGCACCATCGAGGGAGGCAGGGCTGAAGCAAAGCTAATTTCGAGCCAGGAAGGAGATCTTGACTCAGTGAGAAAGTGAGTGTGTGTGTGTCAGTGTATATTTTTGTGTTAGTGTTTGTAGCTCTACCTATGTACAGGTGATACTCGAAAAATTAGAATATCGTGCAAAAGTTCATTTATTTCAGTAATGCAACGTAAAAGGGGAAACTAATATATGAGATAGACGCATTACATCCAAAGCAAGATAGTTCAAGCCGTGATTTGTCATAAGTGCGATGATTATGGCTTACAGCTCATGAAAACCCCAAATCCACAATCTCAGTAAATTAGAATATTGTGAAAAGGTGCAATATTCTAGGCTCACAATGTCCCACTCTAATCAGCTAAGTAAGCCATAGCACCTGCAAAGGGTTTCTGAGCCTTTAAATGGTCGCTCAGTCTGGTTCAGTAGGAATCACAATCACGAGGAAGACTGCTGACCTGACAGTTGTGCAGAAAACCATCACTGACACCCTCCATAAGAAGGGAAAGCATCAAAAGGTAATTGTGAAGGAAGTTGGATGTTCCCAAAGTGCTGTATCAAAGCACATTAATAGAAAGTTATGTGGAAGGGGAAAGTGTGGAAGAAAAATGTGCACAAGCAGCAGGGATGACCGAAGCCTGGAGAGGATTGTCAGGAAAAGGCCATTCAAAAGTGTTGGGGACTTTCACAAGGAGTGGACTGAGGCTGGAGTCAGTGCATCAAGAGCCACCACACACAGACGGATCCTGAACATGGGCTTCAGATGTCATATTCCTCTTATCAACCCGCTCCTGAACAACAAACAACGTCAGAAGTGTCTTACCTGGGATAAAGAAAAACAGACCTGGTCTGTTGCTCAGTTGTCCAAAGTCCTTTTTTTTTATGAGAGCAACTTTTGCATCTCATTTGGAAACCAAGGACCCAGAGTCTGGAGGAAGAATGGAGAGGCACACACTGCAAGATGTTTGAAGTCCAGTGTGAAGTTTCCACAGTCTGTGTTGATTTGGGGAGCCATGTCATCTGCTGGTGTTGGTCCACTGTGCTTCATTATGTCCAGGGTTAATACAGCCGTCTACCAGGAGATTTTGGAGCACTTCATGCTTCCTTCCGCAGACAAGCTTTATGGGGATGCTGACTTCATTTTCCAGCAGGACTTGGCACCTGCCCACACTGCCAAAAGCCCTAAACCCTGGTTCAATGACCGTGGGATTACTGTGCTTGATTGGCCAGTAAACTCGCCTGACCTGAACCCCATTGAGAATCTATGGGGCATTGCCAATAGAAAGATGAGAGACTTGAGACTGAACAATGCAGAAGAGCTGAAGGCCGCTATTGAAGCATCCTGGTCTTCCATTACACCTCAGCAGTGCCACAGGCTGATAGCTTCTATGCCATGCCGCATTGAGGCAGTAATTGCTGCAAAAGGCACCCAAACCAAGTACTGAGTCCATATGCATGCTGATACTTTTCAGAGGTCCGATATTGTTCTATGTACACTCCTTGTTTTATTGATTGCATGTAATATTTTAATTTACTGAGATTGTGGATTTGGGGTTTTCATGAGCTGTAAGCCATAATCATCACAGTTATGACAAATCACAGCTTGAGCTATCTTGCTTTGCATGTAATGCGTCTATCTCATATATTAGTTTCCCCTTTTATGTTGCATTCCAGAAATAAATGAACTTTTGCACGATATTCTAATTTTTCGAGTATCACCTGTATCATCATGTATGCATAGGCGTGCGCAGCCTATTGCATTAGGGTGTGCACCCTAAAGTGATACCGGAGAAACTGATGGAAGCCAAGCACAGAGAGATGGACACAGGTTTCTTCAGGAAGGAAGAGATTCTTTATTCGATTCACCGAATGGGACTCAGAGGGACTAATGTCACCAAAATACAAGATCTGACCCCCTGACAATAGTGTAGGCTCCTTATATAGGCATGAAACTCCTCCCATAATAAGCTCCACCCACACATACTCTTACCCAATCAATCGAACAAGAACTAACTTCCTGTTTGACTACATGGCTTGCCCAGCACAATGGAGGAGGGGAATACTACATCCTGTATTCTCGCACATGCTCCGTACACTACTGATTGTATCTTTGCCACGTGCAACCAACCGACCGATACACCAGTATATGCACGTACACATGCCACGTGGTAATCTAGGCCTACTAAATTTATTTTCACCAAGATTCCACCACAAAAGCACAAGCACACGCCGCGTATATATATGTATATATACACACATATATACACACACACACACTGCTGTGTGTGTGCTGTGTGAGGGTACTGTTAGTGTGATGTGTATGTGAGGGTGCTGGTAGTGTACTATGTGGGTGAGGGTGTTTGTGTGAGGGTGCTGCGAATGTACTGTTTGTCAGGGTGCTGTTTGTGTGTGTGTGTGCACTTGTGAGGGTGCTGTAAATGTACTGTGTGTGAGGGTACTGGTAGTGTGCTGTGTGTGTGTTTGTTAGGGTCCTGTTTGTGTTTGTGAGGGTACTGTTAGTGTGCTGTGTGAGTGTGAGGGTGCTGTTTGTGTAATGTCTGTGAGGGTGCTGTGTGTTTGTGATGGTGCTGTGTGTAGGTGTGCTGTATGTGTGTGCAGTATGTGTGTGTGTGCTGTATGTGTGTGGGTGCTGTGTATGTGTGTGGGTGCTGTGTATGTGTGTGGGTGCTGTGAATGTCTGTGGGTGCTGTATGTGTGTGGGTGCTGTATGTGCCTGTGGGTGCTGTATATGTGTAGGTGCTGTGTATGTCTGTGGGTGCTGTATGTGTGTGGGTGCTGTATATGTGTAGGTGCTGTATGTGTGTAGGTGCTGTGTATTTCTGTGGGTGCTGTATGTGTGTGGGTGCTGTATGTGTGTAGTTGCTGTATGTGTGTGGGTGCTGTATGTGTGTGGGTGCTGTATGTGTGTGGGTGCTGTATGTGTGTTGGTGCTGTGTATGTGTGTAGGTGCTGTGTATGTGTGTGGGTGCTGTGTATGTGTGTGGGTGCTGTGTATGTGTGGGTGCTGTGTATGTGTGGGTGCTGTGTATGTGTGTAGGTGCTGTGTATGTGTGTGGGTGCTGTGTATGTGTGTGGGTGCTGTATGTGTGTGGGTGCTGTATGTGTGTGGGTGCTGTGTATGTGTGTGGGTGCTGTATGTCTGTGGGTGCTGTGTATGTGTGTGGGTGCTGTGTATGTGTGTGGGTGCTGTATGTGTGTGGGTGCTGTATGTGTGTTGGTGCTGTGTATGTGTGTAGGTGCTGTGTATGTGTATGGGTGCTGTGTATGTGTGTGGGTGCTGTGTATGTGTGGGTGCTGTGTATGTGTGGGTGCTGTGTATGTGTGGGTGCTGTGTATGTGTGTAGGTGCTGTGTATGTGTGTGGGTGCTGTGTATGTGTGTGGGTGCTGTATGTGTGTGGGTGCTGTGTATGTGTGTGGGTGCTGTATGTGTGTGGGTGCTGTATGTGTGTGGGTGCTCTATGTGTGTGGGTGCTGTATGTGTGTTGGTGCTGTGTATGTGTGTGGGTGCTGTATGTGTGTGGGTGCTGTATGTCTGTGGGTGCTGTGTATGTGTGTTGGTGCTCTGTATGTCTGTGGGTGATGTGTATGTGTGTGGGTGCTGTATGTGTGTGGGTGCTGTGTATGTGTGGGTGCTGTGTATGTGTGGGTGCTGTGTATGTGTGGGTGCTGTGTATGTGTGGGTGCTGTGTATGTGTGTAGGTGCTGTGTATGTGTGTGGGTGCTGTGTATGTGTGTGGGTGCTGTATGTGTGTGGGTGCTGTGTATGTGTGTGGGTGCTGTATGTGTGTGGGTGCTGTATATGTGTGGGTGCTCTATGTGTGTGGGTGCTGTATGTGTGTTGGTGCTGTGTATGTGTGTGGGTGCTGTATGTGTGTGGGTGCTGTATGTCTGTGGGTGCTGTGTATGTGTGTTGGTGCTGTGTATGTCTGTGGGTGATGTGTATGTGTGTGGGTGCTGTGTATGTATGTGGGTGCTGTGTATGTGTGTGGGTGCTGTGTATGTGTGTGGGTGCTGTGTATGTGTGTGGGTGCTGTGTGAGTGTGAGGGTGCTGTTTGTGTAATGTGTGTGAGGGTGCTGTGTGTTTGTGAGGGTGCTGTGTGTATGTGTGCTGTATGTGTGTGCTTTATGTGTGTGGGTGCTGTGTATGTGTGTGAGTGCTGTGAATGTCTGTGGGTGCTGTGAATGTCTGTGGGTGCTGTATGTGTGTGGGTGCTGTGTGTCTGTGGGTGCTGTATGTGTCTGTGGGTGCTGTATGTGTGTTGGTGCTGTGTATGTCTGTGGGTGCTGTATGTGTGTGGGTGCTGTATATGTGTAGGTGCTGTATGTGTGTAGGTGCTGTGTATGTCTGTGGGTGCTGTATGTGTGTGGGTGCTGTATGTGTGTAGGTGCTGTATGTGTGTGGGTGCTGTATGTGTGTGGGTGCTGTATGTGTGTGGGTGCTGTATGTGTGTTGGTGATGTGTATGTGTGTAGGTGCTGTGTATGTGTGTGGGTGCTGTGTATGTGTGTGTGTGCTGTGTATGTGTGGGTGCTGTGTGTGTGTGTAGGTGCTGTGTATGTGTGTGGGTGCTATGTATGTGTGTGGGTGCTGTATGTGTGTGGGTGCTGTGTATGTGTGTGGGTGCTGTATGTGTGTGGGTGCTGTATGTGTGTTGGTGCTGTGTATGTGTGTGGGTGCTGTATGTCTGTGGGTGCTCTGTATGTGTGTGGGTGCTGTATGTGTGCGGGTGCTGTATGTGTGTTGGTGCTGTGTATTTGTGTAGGTGCTGTGTATGTGTATGGGTGCTGTGTATGTGTGTGGGTGCTGTGTATGTGTGGGTGCTGTGTATGTGTGGGTGCTGTGTATGTGTGGGTGCTGTGTATGTGTGTAGGTGCTGTGTATGTGTGTGGGTGCTGTGTATGTGTGTGAGTGCTGTATGTGTGTGGGTGCTGTGTATGTGTGTGGGTGCTGTATGTGTGTGGGTGCTGTATGTGTGTGGGTGCTGTATGTGTGTTGGTGCTGTGTATGTGTGTGGGTGCTGTATGTGTGTGGGTGATGTATGTCTGTGGGTGCTGTGTATGTGTGTTGGTGCTGTGTATGTCTGTGGGTGATGTGTATGTGTGTGGGTGCTGTGTATGTCTGTGGGTGCTGTGTATGTGTGTGGGTGCTGTGTATGTCTGTGGGTGCTGTGTATGTGTGTAGGTGCTGTGTATGTGTGTGGGTGCTGTATGTGTGTTGGTGCTGTGTATGTGTGTGTGGGGGTGATTGTGGGGGGTGAAGGTGGGGGTACATTACTTAATATCCCCCCTCCCTTCCTTGCTGCCTTCCCTGGTGGTCCAGTGGAGGTGGGGGCAGATCAGTTATCCCCCCTCCCTTCTTACCTTATGTAGGGAGGGGGGATCCTTGGTGCTGCCTTCCTTCCCTGGTGGTCCAGTGAAGAGTGAACTCTAGCCCACAGGGCTAGAGTTCTCTCTAGCGAGATCTGAGCGTTGCCGTGGCAATGCTCAGATCTCGCGAGAGGAACCCGGCAGAGCTGCTGGCAAGAGCTCCGCCGGTCCTCTCCTGCCTCCCTCCCTGCATGTGGGCCAGTGGGGAGAGAGGCTGAGAGCAGAGCCAGTGCTCGGATAGCGCCGGCTCTGCATGGACCGACAGGGGGGATCCTGAGATCTCCCCTGCCGGTCTCAATACATAGGCGTGCCGCGGGGATTAGGGTGTGCCCAGGCACACCCGGCACACCCCGTGCGCACGCCTATGCATGTATGTGTGTGCGTGTCTGTGTGCACCTCGTGTGGCATGTGTGTGTAAGTGTGTGATGATGTGTGATGATGAAATGAAATTGAGATTCGTTTAAACACATATAAAAGCACAGACCAGGAACCAATAACTCATAAGATCTCTTATCTCTACAACGACTGAAGCAAGAACATGACCTCCTGATGCCACTGTTTGACATCAAATGTGAAAATTCCCATATATAGAATTGACCCAGACAACTTTATGCGATCTGAATCTTCACTGTTCATTGGTGAGGGGGTTGCAGGAAACGGCATAGAAAATCCTCACAATGTGCTTTTGAATGCCCATACTATTAAAAGCAATAGACCCCATGGCAAACAGTTTATGGTGGGACTGCTCCCTTATATCTCTGTACTGATTGAAACTTCATAACATGATCAATAATTCTACAACTTCCCACCCTATTTCAGCAAGCTTTTCTTTTGCTACATCATACTACTATTTTTACTTAAAAAAGAATACAAATCTGTGTTCAAATATTAAATTTGGCCAGCCACATGATTCCTGTGTACGAGAAGTATAGCTCACCTCCACCACTCCAACGATGGAACTCCAGGATGGAAGGACTGACCAATCAATCTGTCTTGTCTGCAATATGGATGCACTGAATATTTGCAAACCCAACTACCAATTTATACCAACTTATCGTCTAAATGCTGAATCCATGCTGCCATGTAGCTCAATCCTTTGACCAAATTCCCTGGTCACACCCCTCTCGAGATAACATCACTTTTTCTACCTGCACCCAGAATTTTAGCATTCTGTATTGTTGTTGATAATTGAAATTGTATGTGGATATTTGAAATTATATGGATCTTTGGACAAGTTTGAGGCATTGCCACACCGTTGTCTGCATACATTTCATGTTGTTGCCTGTCCAAGTGCATTTCTCCCTATCTGCTCTCATGTCATGTCAATTTTTGATTGGTATTTATATTGAAGATCATAGTGGATAAAAATGTCAATAAAACTTTAATTTACAAATATATATATATATGCATACACACTTATATCGTAAAAATAAAGGAGATGAGTCTGCGCTTAATAACAATGATAAGAGCAGCAACCCTAAAAAAGGGAATCCCTTAAGACCCTTAGTAAAATAGGAAAAGGAAAAGGAGTTAAGGGCTGCGCTATTAGTAGAAGAATATATACCATAAAACCTTAACCTATTGGTTAGAGTATATAAGCAGCAAGTGGTAGAACCTGAGTATAGTAATCTCTATGCAATAATATAAAAAATAAAAAAAATATAAAAAATATAAAAAATATAAAAAACAGAGTCCATCCAAAAATCAAAATAGTAAAAATGTTAAATAAACTCAATAAAAACAGTCTCACTAATATATGGATAGGATGTGTGTACAATCCTCAGGAGTTGATCCGTCCGGGTTCTAGATGATTCGTATATGTGAAGATAAAAAAGCACAGAGAAAATTTGATGGAGCTAGGGCCAGCTCTGGGATGAAGGGCACCTAGTGGTATAATCCCCACTATAGGATATACTGGAGGGGTAGGTCCGTCCGTTCGGCTTGGGTTCCGTCGTTTATATAAGAAACAGCAAATAGTGCTCTCAGTAAGAACAATAAAATAAATAAAATAAAAATAAAATATACTCACAAGAGTAGAGCAGAAATGTACTGCTCTATTTTCACAGCGCTGGTGGAATTATCCCAACCTATGGATTTCTTTAAGCAGGATACAAGGAAATAGAATAAAAAATGCCAGGAATAATAATAGTAGTGTATATGGGATACAATACAAATAAGTATAAAATTGGTCCTATAAAAAAGGTAACCAAAAAATAACTTTTATTGTTTTAAAATACACAATATAAAACCTTTAACGCGTTTCACCTTTAAGGCTTTATCAAAATGGTTGGAGAATAATATACCTGGCATAAAACAGTATTTATAGGAGTACACAGTATTTGAAAATAGCGCCAAAATCTGAAGTGCGCCATCAAGATCACTACCAACGTCAACACCAATACCAAAGTAATGCAAGTAGGGAACCTCCACATTCACCCTATAAACAACAAAGATCACACAAACAATCAACTGATCTCTACTCTGGCCCTTTGGCAAAATCTCACTACCAGCCATTTCAAGCACAGTCTCACTATAAACAGAGACATACACATTCTTCACCACCTAGAAAATACCCTCACACCATAAACTCAAATAAGAGAGATTTTTCACCCAAACCACAGAGATCAAGATATATTAATGACCGCACTGAGCATCCCAAATCACCTACCATTCCTCACCACTCAAACAGATATCAACTATTGTCAATCGACTCTGAATTTGAAAATTAGGATAATTTTTTAGAGATCCGCACTCATTCAAACACTAATTCAAACACCTCACCCGTCACGATCACAAAAGCGTATCCTAAGTTTAGAGGAAGAAGAAGTGGCAGACGGGAACAAGAGAGAAAGACTAGAAAGACAATAAGCACTCAAAAGGACACATGCAGAGGGATTTTTAACCTTTCTCAAAAAACCCTTACCATTGCACAATTATCTGTCTTAAGTAAAGGCCTTAAGTTTGCCCCAACTAACCCTTTTAAATCTTTCGAAGCTTTTATTGACATTAACAAATTTGTCCGTAAAGCTACTCTAAAATGATATTTTAATGAAAAAACTGAAGAAAGTCTAATTTTTAATGGTACAACTAAAATCACTCCACCTTCTTCTTCCACTTACGATAATCACATTATCAATACACATTTTAAAGATAAACCTAAATTTTATCCTGCTTTTATGAAAACCGCCCCACTAACAGTCTTTGAAAAAATGGTTACCAATTGTCAGGGTACCTGAAGCCTCTACCTCTGAGAGAGGTAGAGACTTAGAAGTTTATCCGTCCGGACGGCATGTCTCCTCGGTTCCTCGCGGTTCACCCGGTCTTGCAAACGCCGGCCGCGAGGGAGTCACTTCCTTTTATAGCAGGAGGCCCGGAGGCAGACGTCATGACGCCAACCCGGAACGCCCTGTCACTCAAATCTGTGGAGACGAATCAGGACTCGCCGGAGGCGTGTCTTCTCTCCCTAACCAGGATACTTAACAGTGGCTCTCTCATTTACTCATTGCCCTGTCGTGGTTCTAGTCTGCCTAGTCACACAGTGCTCTGTTATTCTCTTGTCTTTTGGTTCTGACCCGGCTTTGGTATTTACTCTCCTGTCTTTCTGTTATCCTTGACCCGGCTTGTCTCTCGCTTACCTGTCTTCTCGTTCCCTCGACCTCGGCTTGTCTCTGACCATTCTATACGTAGTTTTACGTTAAGTCCGGCCATTCTAAGGACCGGTATACGTATCTGCTACTCTTTGTACTCTGCGTGTTGGATCCCTGACCCGATCCTGACATTACGACAGGGCCATGGATCCTGCAGGTACAAATTGTCAGCTTGGTTCTCCTGATCCTAGGTTTGACGCCATGGATCATAGGATGGATCAGATGGCTCTAGCACTACAGGCGCTGCTATCACGTCCTATTAATCCACCTGAGGAGATGCGTAATACGTCTGCTTCTTCTGTGGGTTCAGGGCTAGAGGTAGCTACTGTAGGTGCTTCTTCCCGAGTTACCCCACCTGTACGTTATGCTGGTTCTCCTGATAGGTGTCGTGGGTTTTTGAACCAGATCAGTATCCATTTCGAGCTACAGCCCCGTTCCTACCCTACTGATAGGGCAAAAGTGGGATTTATTATTACCTTACTCATTGAGAAAGCTCTGAGATGGGCTAATCCGTTGTGGGAGAATGTTAATCCATTAGTCTATAACTATAATGCCTTTGTAGCTGCTTTTAAAAGAACTTTTGATCCCCCTGGCAGGAGGGTCAATGCAGCCAGATTACTGTTGCGCCTTAGACAAGACAACCAAACACTTGTGGATTACGCACTAGAGTTCAGGTCTTTGGCGGCAGAGGTAAAATGGAATGAACAGGCTTATATAGACGTATTTTTAAATGGATTATCCGATGTAATACTTGACGAGGTAGCGACAAGAGAGCTTCCCGAGAACTTGGAAGACTTAATTTCCTTTATCTCTCGTATTGACGAACGTCTAAGGGAGAGGCAGAATACTCGAGATAAAACCGATAGATCTTCCTTTAGACTAGCACCATCATTTCAAATTTCTGAAACCAAAACTCCACAGTTTTCAGAACCTATGCAGTTAGGCCTTACTCGTCTGTCAGAGGAGGAGAGACAGTACAGGAGAAGGGAGGGACTGTGTATGTATTGTGGAGCCAGAGGTCATGTACGTTTGAGCTGTCCCAGCCGTCCGGGAAACGCTCGCACCTAAGTTTCTCTAGAGGACAGACCTTGGGTGTTTCGATTTTGTCCTCTACTCATAACTACAAAGAACATAGACTCCTATTACCGGTCTCTTTAACTTGGGAGAAGGGAACCTTAGAGACTATGGCATTGATAGACTCCGGCGCTGCTGAGAGTTTTATCGACCAAAAGTTTCTCACCAAACACACTATCCCATCCCAGTTAAGGAAGACACCCTTGGCTGTTGAAGCCATTGATGGTAGACCTTTAGTTGAGCCTGTGATTTTCCGGGAGACCACACCTCTTAACTTAACTACTGGTATTCTACACAAGGAGGAAATATCCCTACTACTCATTTCATCTCCTTCTGTTCCCATAGTCCTGGGATACTCCTGGCTTAAGAGACATAACCCCGTTATAGATTGGAGATCAGGGGAAATAGTTTCGTGGGGTCAGGATTGTCAAGAGAATTGTTTAAAGAAAGTGTCACCTCTCTGTAGTGTCAACGCACTTAATAACGCTACCGACTCTACCAAAGTACAGATACCGTCCTTGTATCAAGATTTAAAGGCAGTATTTGACAAAGGAAAGGCTGATACCTTACCACCACATAGGTCTTTTGATTGCAAGATTAATTTACTTTCTGGTACTATGCCCCCCAGGGGTCATGTATACCCTTTGTCTACGAATGAGAACTTAGTTCTAGAGGAGTATATTCGTGAAAACCTAGACAAGGGGTTCATTAGGAGATCATCCTCTCCTGCTGGGGCTGGATTTTTTTTTGTTAAAAAGAAGGATGGTTCTTTAAGACCCTGCATTGACTACCGAGGTCTTAACAAGATAACCATTAGAAATGCATATCCGATTCCCTTGATCACCGAGCTTTTTGATCGATTAAAAAGTTCTAAGATTTTCACTAAGTTAGACCTTAGAGGTGCTTATAATTTGGTGAGAATTCACGACGGAGACGAGTGGAAAACTGCGTTCAATACTCGATATGGGCACTATGAGTATACTGTAATGCCTTTTGGTCTCTGTAATGCCCCGGCGGTATTTCAGGATCTTATTAATGAGGTTCTTAGGGAGTTTCAAGAGGACTGTGTGATTGTATACCTTGATGATATACTTATACATTCCAGGGATATTGAGACTCACCACGGACAAGTCAGAAGGGTTTTACACAAACTTCTTCAGCATGGCTTGTACTGCAAATTAGAGAAATGCAGCTTTGACCAATCCCAAACTACCTTTCTTGGTTACGTGATTTCTGGAGAGGGGTTTGAAATGGATCCGGAGAAGCTCCAATCCATATTAGATTGGCCTTTACCTAAGGGTCTCAAGGCTATCCAGAGATTTATTGGTTTCTCCAATTACTACAGACGTTTCATTAAGGGATACTCTTCTATCATTGCTCCCATCACCAATATGACCAAACAAGGGGCTGATACTAAGAATTGGTCTACTGAAGCACTTCTGGCTTTTAAGACACTCAAGGAGCTGTTTGCTTCCGCACCAATTTTAGTTCACCCTGATACTACACTACCTTTCCTACTCGAAGTTGACGCTTCTGAGACAGGTATAGGTGCCGTTCTGTCCCAAAGGTTGGGGGTAGATAAACCATTACATCCTTGTGGTTACTTTTCCAAAAAATTGTCAGGTACTGAAAGCAGATATGACATTGGTGACAGGGAACTCCTAGCGGTTATCATGGCCTTAAAGGAGTGGAGACATTTATTGGATGGTACTTTGCATCCTGTTACTATTTTGACAGATCATAAAAACTTATCCTATATTGGAGAGGCTAAACGACTATCATCTAGACAGGCTCGTTGGTCCATATTCCTCACTCATTTCAACTACATACTCACATATAGGCCAGGTTCTAAGAATTCTAAAGCCGATGCCTTGTCTCGCCAATATGAACCTGCTGCCATATCTGAGCCGGTTTTGTCCTCTATAGTACCCAAGTGTAACATTATCGCTAACACTACTCTCAAAATCCACTCTCCGCTGCTTGATCAGATAAGGAGCTTGCAGCATCTGGCACCTAGACTGACCCCTGCTTCCAGACAGTTCGTTCCTCCTGAACTCCAACTGGAGCTCTTACAGTGTCTTCACGAGAGTAAGGTGGCTGGTCATCCGGGTGTTCGCAAGACGTATTCTTTGATCTCCAAAGATTTCTGGTGGCCTTCGTTACGGAGGGATGTTAAGGATTTTATCGGAGTCTGTGAGGTCTGTACTAAAACTAAACTATCGCATTCGCTTCCTTGTGGTCTTCTACAACCTCTGGAAATTCCTGACAAACCTTGGTCCTGTGTGGCAATGGACTTTATTGTGGATTTGCCTGTTTATAAAGGGCACACTGTTATCCTCACCGTAGTTGATAGGTTTACCAAGATGGCACATTTCGTACCTTTACCTAAACTTCCGACTTCTCCTGAATTGACGGAGATATTTGCTAAAGAGATTTTTCGCTTGCATGGGATTCCTTCGGAGATCACTTCTGATAGAGGCTCCCAATTTGTTTCACGTTTCTGGAGATCATTCTGTTCTCAATTAGGCATCAAATTGAATTTTTCTTCCGCCTATCATCCTCAGTCTAACGGAGCTGCCGAACGAACCAACCAGAAGATTGAGCAATACTTACGTTGTTTTGTTTCCGAACACCAGGACGATTGGGTCGGTTTGATTCCTTGGGCGGAGTTTGCGCACAACAATCTCGTTTGTGACTCTACGCATTCAAGCCCCTTCTTCATGAACTATGGCTTTCATCCATCTATTCTTCCCTCGGTTTCTCCTTCCCAAGGAGTGCCGTCGGTTGATGTCCATGTTGCCAATTTGAGGAAGTTGTGGGATCAGACTCGACAAATTCTTCTACACAATTCTATGCTGGTTAAGAAACATGCTGACAAACGTAGAAGGGCGGCTCCGAATTTTGTTCCAGGCGATAGAGTTTGGTTGAGTACTAGGAATATTCGCCTTAAAGTTCCTTCCATGAAATTCGCTCCTCGTTATATTGGTCCCTACAGGATCTTGACTCGAATTAACCCAGTGGCGTATCGTCTAGCTCTCCCAGCTACTTTACGCATCCCGAACTCCTTTCACGTGTCATTGCTGAAACCTCTAATCTGTAACAGATTCTCCTCCACAATCGCCCCTCCTCGCCCTGTTCAGGTGGAGGGTCAGGAGGAGTATGAGGTTAACTCCATTATTGATTCTCGTATCTCCCGGGGGAGAGTACAATATTTGGTTGACTGGAAGGGTTATGGTCCTGAGGAGAGGAGTTGGGTACCACAAGAGGATGTTCATGCTCCTCGCCTTCGCAGGGCATTTCACTCCCGCTTTCCATCTCGCCCCGGCTCCTTCCGCCCGGTGGGCGTATCTGAGAGGGGGGGTACTGTCAGGGTACCTGAAGCCTCTACCTCTGAGAGAGGTAGAGACTTAGAAGTTTATCCGTCCGGACGGCATGTCTCCTCGGTTCCTCGCGGTTCACCCGGTCTTGCAAACGCCGGCCGCGAGGGAGTCACTTCCTTTTATAGCAGGAGGCCCGGAGGCAGACGTCATGACGCCAACCCGGAACGCCCTGTCACTCAAATCTGTGGAGACGAATCAGGACTCGCCGGAGGCGTGTCTTCTCTCCCTAACCAGGATACTTAACAGTGGCTCTCTCATTTACTCATTGCCCTGTCGTGGTTCTAGTCTGCCTAGTCACACAGTGCTCTGTTATTCTCTTGTCTTTTGGTTCTGACCCGGCTTTGGTATTTACTCTCCTGTCTTTCTGTTATCCTTGACCCGGCTTGTCTCTCGCTTACCTGTCTTCTCGTTCCCTCGACCTCGGCTTGTCTCTGACCATTCTATACGTAGTTTTACGTTAAGTCCGGCCATTCTAAGGACCGGTATATGTATCTGCTACTCTTTGTACTCTGCGTGTTGGATCCCTGACCCGATCCTGACACCAATGATTTGGACAAACTACAGACTAACAAATACGATTCACATAACCTAACAAAAAAAGAAATGAAAGCACTTAAAGAGTTACAAGATACCATGTATATAGGAGAAGCGCATAGACAGTTAAAGGATATTGATGTCTATGATAAACTCCTATCAGATCCTACTAAAACCGTACAAAATATTTTATCCACTTTTTTAAACAAAGGTGTATCTCAAGGTATTTTAACTAAGCATGAATTTATTTTTTTAAACAAAAAGTTTCCAATAATCCCGGTAATTTATTTTCTACCCAAAATACATAAAAATGCAATAAATCCCCCAGGTAGACCAATATTGTCAGGCCTAGGTTCGCTCCTTTGCAATCTTTCCCAATATATATATACTCTTCTTCAACCTGCTGTCAAAAAAATGAAATCATACCTGCAGGATTCTATGTCCCTTTTACAATTTTAAATCATTTTAAATGGAATTCAAATTTTATTTTAGTTACTTGTGATGTCCAATCCCTCTACACAATTATACCTCATAATATTGGATGTGAAGCTATTAAAAATATTTTAATTAAAGAAAAAAGGATCTCTGAAATACAGATAGATTTTATTTTAGAAGGAATTTATATTATTTTAAAGAACAATTATTTCTGGTTTTTAGATTCCTTTTATCTCCAATAAAGAGGAAGTGCTATGGGTACTAGGTTTGCCCCTAGTTATGCCAATTTATTCATGGCAGATTGGGAATCTACAGCTATCTATGATGGAGACAGCCTAGGGGCAAACCTGGTCTCATATTTTAGGTACATAGATGATCTGTTTTTTTAGCTGGGATGGGCCCGAAGATAGCCTTATTTCTTTTATCAATGTTCTTAATACTAATAATAGAGGTATAATTTTAAACTTTTTAGATCTTAATATATTTATAAAAAATGGAAATATTCTCACGAAAACCTTTTTCAAAAAAGTCTGCGTTAACACAGCAATTGATAAGAATAGCTGCCACTATAAACCCTGGCTTGATAGTGCCCCAAAAAGTCAATTTTTAAGATTACGCAGAAACTGTACAGATGTAAAAAATTTTAACAAACAAGCTGATATTTAAAAAAATAAATTTATGGAAAAAGATTATTTAGAAACAGATTTATTAGATAGTATTAATGAGATAAAAACCAAAGATAGGGATGAGCTCTTAATGTATAAACCAAAAACCAAAAATGATTCTATACTCCTCCCTATCACTTTTAACTACAACAATAAAAGTAGAGAAATAAAAAATAAAGATTATTAAAAAACATTGGCATATTCTAGAACAAGATGATAAGCTTAGCAAAATTATCCCAAAAAAGCCAAATATAATATTTAGAGGAGCTCCCAATTTTAAATCAATTTTAACTACCAATTTTACTAAAATAATCCCACCCAAAAACCTTTTTTCCCCCAATCAAAAGGGTTTTTTAAATGCAAAACATGTATTGTATGTAAGACCACTGACTCTACACTGCCATCCAAAATGACAGAATTCATTTCAAATAGGACTAAAATTACGTACAAAGTGAAAGAATTTATAAGCTGCAATACTAAAATTGTGATTTACTGATTGGAATGCCCATGTGGCTTCCAATATGTTGGAATGACTACAAGATGTTTAAAAACTAGATTAAGCAAACATTGTAGAAATATTAAAAACGGATATCTGAATCATTCTGTATCAAAACATTTTTTAATCCATAACAAAGACCCAAAAATTCTTAAATGTATGGGGATAAAAAAATGTACCCTTCCCTGGAGAGGAGGTGACATTAAAAACATTTTAGGAAAAGCAGAAATTGAATGGGTCTATAGGTTACATACCCTTGCACCTCTAGGCCTAAATGTTGATTTTTTGTAAATAATCTTTTTTTTAAAAAAAAAACACCTATTTTTATTCCATTATTCTTATCTTATTTAATATTTATCCATGTTTTTATTATAGATAGAGTAGAAAGGTGAACAGCGCTAAAACGTAGAAAATGTACATACGTTTAGTAGAGATACTGGCCAATGAGGTAACTTGAAAAAAAGAGAACAGAAATACAATAATGGAACAGTATGTATAAACAATATAATTCAGTAAACCAGAGGTGTTGTATTCACACTCACACTTTAAAGAGCTATATCAGCTCGGTGTTAAGAGCCTGGACGGAATAATCCCCGTCTGTGGATTTCTTGAGGTTCAGAACCGTTGGTGAATGTGTAGGTGTAAATTTTCGTTATATGAAAAACAGAAGCAGAATACACCACATGGTATAGTATGTAACTGTAAAATAGTATAGAAAAGTGGATAATCCTACTTACATATACTAGAGCAGGGGTAGGCAACCTTTTAGCAGCACTGTGCCGATATAGGATTGTGATGTCCCGTAGCGTGCCAGTCCTATTTTTTTTATAAATCGAGGTGTGTATGCTGCCGTATCCTGCTTGTGTTATTTTTACTGTAATTGCTTTGTTTCGTTGTATTTGTGCGTATATGCAGGGCCGTCTTTAATATTGACTGGACCTTGGACAAAGCATTTGCTTGGGGCCCCCTGGACCCTGTCCCCCCTTCCCAGGCATGCAATCACGTCCTCCACCTCAACACAGTGGCGGACCTAAAGTAGAGAGGTGCAAGAATTCTTGTCTCCCTGTTGCACGGGTGATTAAAAGGTAGATCCCCATCTGTCGTGCAACTCCAGAATAGCCTTGACAGCTGGGGCTCTACCATTTACTCATGTTTGCAGGTCTGTATTTAGCACTAAGCAGTTTTTGTGTGTTTTTGTGGAATATGTTTGTATGTGGTGTTGGCGTGATTGCAAGCACACACACACACAGATATACTGACACACACAGAGACATACTGACACAGATATACTGACACACACACACAGACATACTGACACACACAAAGACATACTGACACACACACACTGACAGACATACTGAAACAGACATACACTTTAAAACTCACCCTCCAGTTTCCTACCTTTCCTGCTGGTGGCTGAAGGCGTTGGGAGTTGGGGTCTAGAGCTCTTGGCCAGCCCCCCTCCAATCTGCCTACTCTTCTTTCCTGCGCGCTCCTCTCTTTGTGGGAGGAAGTGATGCGTGGCCGTCACTTCCTCCCAGCCTTCTGCCGAAAAGCAAGGGGCCCGCTCGCGCTGTTAAAGCACCTCAGCGTGTGACCGGGTCCCTGCTGACAGAAGCCCAGCGGGTGGTCCTTTGTGCATGGGCCACCCGGTGGGCCTCCTTAGTGTGCAGATTACCAGTCAGAGGGTTAGAAATAGTTGAGGCCAGCAGGGCTCACGATGCAGCTGCCTTGTTTGCCCCGCGTTAAAGAAGGCCCTGCGTATATGAGCTATTATATTGTTTATGTTCATGAGTAGTTTATGGTATTGTGTATGATACATATGAATGTAAGCTGTGTATGTGTGCTGCTTGTGGAATTGTGTATGTGTGTGGATGGATATGTCAAAGTGTGTGTTTGGTAGTGTGTGGGGGCTGTTTGGGGTATTGCATGTGGGGTTGTGTGCATGTATGTGGATTGTTAGTGGTGTTGTGTTTGTGCGGATTGTGTGTATGTTTGTGTGTGGGCTGTCCGTATTATTTGTATGAGGGGAGGGTTATTCTGCATTTCTGTGTATATAAGTGTCGGTGGCTTCCTTGGGTTCCAGTGGGGACTAGTCCGGCCAGGTACATGTCAAGGACAGGAGCTGCAACAGCAACTGCAGGCTGCTCTACTACAGAGTGGCTTCCTATTCACAAGTGCTGGGAGGAAGTGCTCTGAGATCACTACCTCTACGTGCTGCAATGCATAAATTGAGGATTGTCCTTCACCACCTTTTCGGATTAGCAGATATCTAAAGTTTTACTGGGACTCCTGATAGGCCAGAGCCTGTTTGACTCTAGCAGCCTTGAGTGCCGTGCAAAGACACCTCGAGTGCCGTGCATGGCACTAGTGCCGTAGGTTGCCTACCCCTGTACTAGAGCAACGACCTGCTCTAGTTTGAAGAGTTTCAGGTGGAACAATCCCACCTTGGGATATGATGGACCCAGGTTTAGCAGCAAAAGCAGTATTAAATAGGAAGGAGGACAAGAGAAATGACTGGATATGTTAAAAATATATATACTTTAATACAATTAGTAAAAAGTGAATAACAAACTATAAAACCAGTCCTAAAAAAAGTCCAAAGTTCTTCCTCACTTGACGCGTTTCGCCGAAGCTTTTTCAAAAGTGAATGCTTAACACCGAGCTGATATAGCTCTTTAAAGTGTGAGTGTGAATACAACACCTCTGGTTTACTGAATTATATTGTTCATACATACTGTACCATTATTGTATTTCTGTTCTCTTTTTTTCAAGTTACCTCATTGGCCAGTATCTCTACTAAACGTATGTACATTTTCCACGTTTTAGCGCTGTTCACCTTTCTACTCTATCTGTCCATTTATCACAAGGTTGAGGGAACACCTTGTTGGTGAACTGCTGCTCACCCCCAAGAAGAGAGCGCTTATTTCTTGTTCTTTTACATGTTTTTATTATGTTATAAATATTATGCTTAACATTATTATGCTATGTGTACTATTCATGTTTATTTCTTATTTTTATTCAGTTTTCTTGTACTATTATTTCATATTTGTTTTTATTCTATAACCTTTATTTATAGTTACCGTATTTATTCGAGTATAACGCGCACACGTGTATAACGCGCACCCCTAATTTTCGATTAAAAATCGGTATAAAATTTTGAACCGATTTTTTATTGAAAATTAGGGGTGCTCGTTATACTCAAATACATATTAGCCCAGCAGAAGAGGGAGGGAGTGGGTGCTCCGATGGCAGTGTGTGGCTTGAAACCACCTCTGATGTTACAGCACCCATGAAAATGCCTGAATTCTTACACAGCACACACTGACTCACTTCAAGTAACTTTCTCATCCAACAAATTCGCTTATTGTGGAGTTCTGAGTACTCTCCTGCAGAATGTCAAGTAACCTGTTATAATTCATAGGTGGATCTACAGCAAATAAAAAGCCATGGGGCTTATTAACTAACCAGTGACTTTTTTTAAGTGAATCAAACTAACTAGCGGTCCTGGGGGGGCGGGTGGGCAGCAAGCCTTTACTCACCTCCCTGCATCTCCTCCAGCTCCCCAGTGTAAATCTCGCGAGACCCGCGGCCGTCAGAGCTGGCCGCGGGTCTCGCGAGATTTACACTGGGGAGCTGGAGGAGCTGCAGGGAGGTGAGTAAACACTTGCTGCCCGCCCCCCCAGGACTGCCGGGCTTGTAATGAGCCCGGCGGTCCTGGGAGGTATTATCGGAGCACCCACTCCCTCCCTCTTCTGCTATTTATTCGAGTATAACGCGCACCCCTAATTTTCTATTAAAAATCGGTACAAAATTTTGCGCGTTATACTCGAATAAATACGGTATCCCCCCTATTGTTAACTTTGCGTATTGGAGTGGCTGACTATCGATTTTTACGGTCAGTCCGACCGTCACTTTCCCCATACACTTAGTGACCGGCATGACTACATTTCCCAAGGAGCATTGCTCTTACATGCCGGTCACGTGGTGCGGGGGTTGCGCTACGCATCCGAGCGATCTGCCCATCAGCTCGCGCATGCGTACCGCGGTCCCATAGCCCCGATCATGTGACTCTAAATACATTGTTTTAAATTGCTCCACAAGCATCGTTTTGAATAACAATATATATTTTATGATTAGTATTACTTTTATTTTAGCTACTATTTAGTTTTAAATTAGTTTTGAAGCTGATTTAAAAAAAAAATTGAATTCTGTCTGTAATTGGTGATTTTGGCGCCATTTTCAAATACTGTGTACTCCTATAAATACTGTTTTATGCCAGGTATATTATTCTATAACCATTTTGATAAAGCCTTAAAGGTGAAACGCGTTAATGGTTTTATATTGTGTATTTTAAAACAAGATATTTTTTGGTTACCTTTTTTATAGGACCAATTTTATACTTATTTTTATTGTATCCCATATACACTACTATTATTATTCCTGGCATTTTTTATTCTATTTCCTTGTATCCTGCTTAAAGAAATCCATAGGTTGGGATAATTCCACCAGCGCTGTGAAAATAGAACAGTAAATTTCTGCTCTACTCTTGTGAGTATATTTTTATTTTATTTATTTTATTATTCTTACTGAGAGCACTATTTGCTGTTTCTTATATAAACGACGGAACCCAAGCCGAACGGACGGACCTACCCCTTCAGTATATCTTATAGTGGGGATTATACCACTAGGTGCCCTTCATCCCAGAGCTGGCCCTAGCTCCATCAAATTTTCTCTGTGCTTTTTTATCTTCACATATACGGATCATCTGCAACCCGGACGGATCAACTCCTGAGGATTGTACACACATCCTATCCATATATTAGTGAGACTGTTTTTATTGACTTTATTTAACATTTTTACTATTTTGATTTTTACTGAATATTTTGAATGGAATATTTTTTATATTATTGCATAGAGATTACTATACTCAGGTTCTCCCACTTGCTGCTTATATACTCTAACCAATAGGTTAAGGTTTTATGGCATATATTCTTCTACTAATAGCGCAGTCCTTAAAGGACCACTCTAGGCACCCAGACCACTTCAGCTTAATGAAGTGGTTTGGGTGCCAGGTTCCTCTAGGACCCTTTTCTTTTTATAAACATAGCAGTTTCAGAGAAACTGCTATGTTTATAATAGGGTTAATGCAGCCTCCAAATCCTCTTGTGGCTGTCTCACTGACAGCCGCTAGAGGCGCTTGCATGATTCTCACTGTGAAAATCACAGTGAGAGCACGCAAGCGTCCATAGGAAAGCATTGTAAATTCTTTCCTATGAGACCGGCTGAATGCGCGCACAGCTCTTGCCGCGCATGCGCATTCAGCCGAAAGGGAGGATCAGAGGCGAAGAGGAGGAGGAGAGCTCCCAGCCCGGCGCTGGAATAAAGGTAAGTTTTAACCCTTTCCTCATCCCAGAGCCCGGCGGGAGGGGGTCCCTGAGGGTGGGGGCACCCTCAGGGCACTATAGTGCCAGGAAAACACACATATATGTCACAACAGATTTATTGGCCTTTATTAGCAATACAAATACAAAAAGATAAGTCCTGCGCTCACTTTCATTACTCCTGGGCAGCAGCAACGACCACAGTACACATCAGCCCCAATATATAGTAAAAACCAAAGAAAAAAAGTTACCTGCACTCTCTCCTAAATCCCTATGTATATTTAAACAAATGGAGGTAATTTAGTTACTCCAATGGCCACTGGAGGGAATGCCCACCTGCCAACGTCAAGGCAGACCCCCCTAGACGCGTCCTACTCTGACTCTTCACCTGGCTTCCTTGAGCTTCTGGCAAGGATATCTCTAATGAGACAGAAAGGGGTATTTTTTATATACACCCCTATATACTTATTAACCCTTAATAGGGAACACATGGGATGGGCGGCAGCATTGTAACCAGACTGTGTGATACAAAAAGTGAATACAAATACAAAAAGAAAAGTCCTGCGCTAACTCCCATCACTCCTGGGCGGCATCAACGACCACAGTACACATCAGTCAAAATACATATAGTAAAAACCAAAGGGAAAAAGTTACCTGTGCTCTCTCCTTAATCCTTATGTATATTTAAACAAATTATATAGCAATAGCATAAACACTGTTGGATAGAAACAGAAAAAAAAAATAGGGGCAACAACATGATGTGTCAATTTCTATAAATCGACACTGAAATAATAATTCAAGGTGCATTTTATATGACAATTATCTTTTCTGACATCTCAAGAACAAATGAACAACTAAATACTGCCAATATCATTTGCAAGGTTACGTCTTAACTTGGAAGAGATCTTGACCAAGTACTGTAGGGTCTTATAGGAAAAGATTTGTCAATTTTAATTTATAGTCAAGTAAAATTTCACTTACAGGTTTATGACTTTATAGAATTGTACATTGTTGTCAGGATCTATAATGTTATCGTTATCACAATGTCATTTATAAGTGCTGACTTTTATTTTTAAGTAACAAATTACGTTAAAAATTGTCGCGGGAGCTTTTCTGGTTGCCATGGTCTGATAAATTAAAACGAACGCTTTCGATTGTTCTAATGACATTCGCTTCTAATTTCAGTTTAAGAATTCTCAGTATACTTAACGAGAAGACATCAATCTGATGCGCTGTGGGAGTTTTAACAAAGAAAATGTCAATTATAAAGTTTTCATGCAAAGCATGCCTTAATAAACATTGCACCACATCTATAAAATAAGTGACAATGTACTTTAGATCATAGAAAGTATGGATGGACATTTAATGGAGAATGAAATAATTACGCCATTAAGAAAGGCTTGCTCCTGGAATTTACTTTACTCTGAGAAGAAAAATGCTTAGCTTGACAGCTATCATAGCTATTTATCAACTTGATTGTAAATGGATCATAGTTAGATATCATAGAATGAGATGATATATGATATTAATATTAATAATGTTTGTTGTAGTACTTGCTATAGTCTTCAGTATATATATAGTATACCCTCCTTATATTCATTATAAACAAATTTAGCTGTTCCGATATCAACATAATTCTATTAAAGGGACATTCTAAACACCAAAACAACTTTAACCTACTAAAGCAATTTTGGTGTAGAGGTCATGCCCCCGCAGTCTGATTGCTCAATTTTCTGCCATTTAAAAGTTAAATTCAGGGGTGGTTTGGTTAGGACTGCATAATATACAGGTTTATTCACTAAAGAGAAAATTGTTAGGAATTCAATGTTAGATGAAAATGAATTTTAGACTTGCAGATTTGTTGTCATTTGGGTGATCAGTCGAATTCCTGAACCTTGAGCCAAAATGTGCCTGAATCATGAACCAAGATTTTGGTACACTGATTGTCCCGCTTTTATTTAAATTTTTCGGTACTGAATTTCTGCTGGACTGAGGTGAAATTTGGAAGAAATCTGGGTGTCCCGAAAAATTTTCTGTTTTGAGAAATATCGTTCAACTGGGACAAGTTTCTCACTATGCATAAGTCTAGTGTATTTAAAATGTAAAGTTAAAAGAGCTGAACTTTAAAATTTCTCCATTCTGGCACAGCCCTAGCTAGACCTCACCTGGATGTGACTCCTGAAAAAAAATTCAGTTTCAAACTAATCTTACAGCACAGTGTGTGCACTCTAAAAGTTTTGATCTGCTGCTCTGTTATTGAACTGTAATCATATATGTGAGACTGCTGCAAGCTCCTGCAGGCTTTAACAGAATATGAGAAACAAACTTCTAAATTAAACACACGCTGTGTGATAAGAGATAAGACTTATCAATTAGAGCCCTGGCCAGCAGTCTACTAAGTACCCTAGATTCATTTTAATTTGAGCCCCCACCTACGAAGAACCAAAAAATCTTGCCATGCACAAGTCTAATTTTTAACAGTAATATTCATTATATTTAAGTTCTTCTTCACTTTCCATGTCCAATTGTTTTGGACTGTTTCAGTTCTAATTTAGGGGTTGGAGTAATGTATAAATTCATAGGTCATTTTAGCAACTTTTATTACAACACTGGAAGAACCCACTATATCAGAATCCTGACTGGTAATATATAATCACCATTTGTAAAACAATTAGTTTCCATTTGATTCATCACATAATGTGCATAATGATTCATAGAGTACACTTATATTCCTTGATAAAAAATATATATTTTCAATCCATCTAAAAAAATTAACTGACACAGAGTAAATACAAATGATGAACATGCACAGTCCAATGGATGCATATAATGAAGATATAACTATCAGCTATTCTCATGAATCATTTTGTCCCAGAAACCTTTCCTCTTACATGCAATTAATTGATCCATACAACATGAATAATTGTTAAAGCTTATGTAACTATTGTGTAGGCGTGAACTCAGTTTTGAAAAAAATAAAAGATATAATGGTATACGAAAGAGAAGTCACATCACCGACTGTTCTATAACTAAATTTGGTTATTTTTCTGAATTTTGATTATATAGACAATATATAATTACAATAAGAGGCACATGACTTTATGATACCCATTTTACAAGATATTCTTAATGTTATGTTTTTTGGGCGCCCAAAAATATATAACTTTCAAATAGAAACCATACATGGGTGGTCATGGATGCACAAATGTCCACAGTGGCCACATTCTCTATTATAGAAAAATGAATTAAGGACCAGGCTCATTGATGGTATTTTATGTAGGAACAAAAACGCAATACTTTCACAGCTGAAACATCGCGTTGGTGTTTGTTAATGAATTACAACCACTTGTTAGGCAGTGTGCCTTGTTCTTTCTTTCTTTGACTTTAATTTTGGAAAGGTCCAGATCATTATTAAAAGGTTTAATGTGGATCAAATTACAAGTCTAATGTCAGGTATCACAATCTGCTTCCAGCTTTTACATTAGTTTATTTTTTATATATTCTTTACGTATTTCAGCAACTTCCTAAATTTATCTCTGGTCCTGGTGAACTTTACATACTTATAACTAATCATTATTCAGCCAGTCTAAAATCTTTACTGGGATTTATTGAATACATGACAACATTTGGCAGACACAAACATGTGAGGGCATCCAACCATTCCAGGGTATCTTATACCCTGAGCTCCATGTCTCATATGTCCCCACTGGACATGTCTCTTTTCAGCTCATTACCTCTTGGTTACTGTGGTCACTATAAAATCCAATACTTCTTTAAAGCCAGGGGCTTGTCCTCTTTAAAAAAATGAGCAACAGCAATTTTCTTGATTTTATTATATGGAAAAGTGCATAATGAATGGGGGACAAACACACCGGACCTCGGTTCTTTCTAAAGCGTTTCATGCTTCCAAGGCACATGCACTCGTAGGTGTAGCTCACCCGAATGCATTAATCCAATATTTTCCTCTCCTCGATTCAAGACTATAACTTTAAATCTGCAGTTTTAAGTGCTAACATGCTGATTGTTGTCATTGAAATCAGCAGGTGTGATTTCAGCAAACTTTATGGATTCTGCCTTATATTGGTATAAAATGGCACAATTTCTATATATTTTGTTGTGTTACTCTTAATTCCCTTCACATATAAATCATTGGTGTGATCATTGCTATTCCACATATGCAATATAACATGGTGTTATTGTACCCAAATAATAATTCAGATGCAAATATATATACTTGACCATGTTCCTAAAATATAATAAAGATGATTCCGCATTTGAAAACTTTTTTTTTGTTTTGTTTAAAATGCACATTGAGTGCTTTTCTCAATGCATGATAGATTTATGCCTTGGAATACATCTTTAAGGAACTTTCTACACATCTACATTAACTGAAAACTGCAGGAATTCTTTCTCCACAACAATGATCCGGTAATTTCTCACGAAGCCCTGTGGCGTACACAGAAGTCTATAATGAGAGGGCACTTAATTAAACTAGCAGACAGATCCTAATTCAAATGTGCTAGACCTAGAACAACATAAATAAAATCACTACATTTAGATTAAAGAAATATAAAATATTCCAAAGAGAATATATACGAATCAGGGTAATGTATTTCTTTGGAAATAAAAGAATGTATTCCTGTTCAGAATATAAGAATGCATTTATGTGCTGATGCCCAAGCATGCATTGTATTTAGATTATCGTTGGAGACAATCTTCGCCCACAACAGTTGTCATTGAGGTAAGTATGTTTATTACCGGACTTATGCACAGCAACAAAATAAGTTGGTTGACTCTCTTCGCCTGAAAATAAAATTTAGTTTGTGTACTCATCCATTTGTTGGTTCGGCTTGTCCGGATATTGGCCATACAAAATATTTAGGAAATACGATTCTGGTGAGCCCAAACGTGCCAATCATTGTACTGCAAAATATATACATAAGGTAAATTATCTGTATATCTTTTGCAGAACACAGATGGGTCTATTATCCCACATTAGATTCACAGATCAAGTGAGAAAAAGTATCCAATAGAGGGAAAAAGAGGGGAAGCATTGAAAAATCTATATTTATTTATTATATATATTTCTTAAATGTATAATATATAAATATAGATTTTTTATTTTTTTTTACTACTCCACCTTTCGTTATACAGTTCCATCAATCGTCTCTTTTTTTCGGTGCTTCATCCGGAACTCCAATTTATGAAACAAGTAAGCATGGTGGTCCATTACACAATTCCTTTGCTCAGTTATACATCTAACGGAGCTTTGGAGTTATGGATCTCGGACTACCCGTTAATTGGGCTAAATAAAAAACATATGCAGAAGTCTATATATATATATTTTTTTTTACTTATCTCTCAACAGCTTTCACAGCTCACCATGGGGTAAGGACATTTTGCTCTCATAATTTAATTATTAATTTTATTATTAATTATTTTGCTTTTTAATTTAATGTTCAGACAATTCATTAGAGCAAGCAAATGCTGCACTAAATTCAATTGTTCAGTTCACATTTAGAATATTACATGAAAGATGTTAATTGAACAGGAGTGAGGCTTTGATGTATGTCCTGATGCTATGTATGACTGTGGAAATTGGATATTAAAGGTTGGAAGGACATATAGTAAATGGAGGCCTGACATCATATCACACTCAGATACAGTAACCAACGAGAAGGAAGAATTTAGAATGGAAGAGGTGGGGAAGAAGAGGGGGGTAATAATGCAGAATACTACAGAAACATTTGCTCTGTTGTAAAAATATACGAAATTAAGAATGCATAAATATAGCTAATTACTTAGCCAAAAAGCTACAGTGTGCATAAAAGTTGCATTGTTGCCAATAGTGCTCCTGGAAGGCTAAACAAAATGAATACTAAGAAAAATATCTGGTTGTTATATTGACATGCTATTTAATGCTATACATGTTATTTTTAAACCCCCATATTATAATTACTGATTTTTATTACAAACAATGTAGATTTTACAATTCCAGATAGCTGCAAAAATAATTTTCCAAATCTCACTCTATATTTTGCTGTCCATGGTCAGCTCGCCAAAACTTCTTCATAAACTTTGGACTTATCAGATCCTAAAGAAAAAAATAACAATATGACATTTTAAATTTTTTTTTTTTAATGGAGATCTTAAAGAAACTAAATAATGAGAATCAAATATATATTTTTAATGGGCAACAAGGAATGTCCACAATAGTTTAAATATTGTATGGTGAAATGACACAAAAAAAAGGATTTAAATGTAATTTGACATATATAGATTGTAAAAACATATATGTATATATAATAAACCTAAATAAACATAAATGTATTCTGCTAAAATATTGCTACATACAAAAAAAGACAAAGTACTAACAATTCTCATTGGGATCAAAGTTTAAAGTTGCCAAATGTAAAATAATAAAAGTACAAAACAAAGGTAATAAGCTTCAATCTGTCCTCGTTCTCAGGATAAACAATTCCTTAAAGTTTAAAAAAAACAAAAAACTTTTAGAATGGGGCAAGGGATACATGAATAGAAATGTTTGTATAACTATATTGACATTTCAGACAGAAAATCAATATGTGACAAGATACTGAAATTCTAATTTAATACTTGTTAGCTGTAGGAGAAGATGACTCGAGGAAAGGAAATATAAAACAACATAAGGAAAGAATATATAATGTAGTATATATCCCTTGGAAATTACATAAGTATAGTCTGAGCCGAGAAAAGTATGTCTGCAAATGAAAATAATCAATATTCAATTTTTTTTTTCCGCACAAAGTAATGTACGAAACAGTATGTGAAGTGTTATGTAGTTTATAATTTAATGTCGCTGTTTTTTGGAAGATTGGCAGAGACAAATGTTTTAGCAAATGAAAGTTTTGTTAACAGTAATGACTGTAATGTAAATTATAATTACAGTATTATGTACTAGTTTAAAATAAATATATTAACCTCTTTGTGATGATGGATATACACTGTGTATATCCTAATGTCTCCTGTATTTTGTGACAACAAATGAACAGTTTCACAGTTTAAGTGTATTTTTGCTCATTGGTCTAGCCGATAATTGGAAGACCAAACTGGCTCTTGTTTTATTTCATAAGGGCTATTAATTTAACCAAAGCCAGGACAGAACAATACTCGTGCCTGCTTTTTATAGCATCCAGGATCCGACATCTTAATGTAAAACCAACTAGTGAACTCAGAAATGCTGGACCAGTCTCTGCTGCTGCACTATTGCGTAGTGCGTCTGCCACTATTGTTAGATCTTTGGGGCTAATGAATTCAGGAAGAAAACCGCCATCATTATCTGATTGGCAGCCAGGAAGGTGTTTTGGACATTAGTTATAGAAGTGCTGATTTCAAATAGAAAAAAAGGGTGAAAAAAAACTTTTTTTCGTTAACCTCTTTTTATTTCAGCACAGAGGTCCCTCGGCTGCGGCTAGGTCTCTTCCTCACATGACATCAAACACATGGAGGAACCTAATTCGCATGCCACATGCACATTAGAGCTTCCCCATGGAAGTAACGTTATTTCACTGAGTAAAACTCCATAAGCGGCCAGAAAGTGCCTCTAGTAGCTGTCTTTTTAAAAAAAAAAAAAAAAAAAAAACACTGTCTGCAATGGAAGGAGATGGGAGGGAACACATAGTTATGGAGGGAGGGAGGGAGGGAAGGGGAAGCAGTTTTCCCCTTGTCGGCATTTTTCCTTTCATCCACTATATACACACACTTATTTACTGACACACACGCTACATCCGATGCACACACTGGATTCCGTATACACATACACTAAATTCCATAAACATACACCTTACACCCCTTTCAAACATACACTAACGCAGCTCTAATTTCCTGCAAAATGGTGGTGGAATGGGTGGTGGGCCCCTAAGGTGGACTCAAGGCCATCCCTGTAGGCAGACTCAGGGTGTGGGGGGGGGGGGGGCACAATGAGCCCAGGCTTTGAGCTGTGTAAGGGGCTACCAAATGTATGATGACAGCCCTGTACATACTCCTGTACATTATCACTTCAAATCACTAAAGTGGTCATGGTGGTTTTAGTAACTCTTTAACCCTGCAATGCAAACATTGTAGTTTATCTGACGTTTTACATTGCATGAAAAGGGGACAGGGGCACTGCACCTAGACTGCGTCAATGAGATGAAGTGGTCTGGGTGCTTATTGTGTCCCTTTAAGAGGAGATGCTCTTCACACACTTCAGCAAGTCTGAGTGTTTTATGTTTGTGGTGTGTTACTTTAATTGAAATCTGGAACTAAGAGAAACTTTCTTTTTAGTTCATACTAAAACCAAGACCACTTCTGATGCTCACAGTGAATCATCTTTTATCAGCCACAGTCCTAAAAACATGGACATTGCTTAGACAGTGAGAATACTGACAGGGTAAAATCGGGCATGTGATAATCCATCTTGTTCCATGCAATTCAGACAGGCTGTTTCACCTCTGATACGCATTCAGTTTGTTTATGCTTCTGCTGAGACATTAAAACTGTACTTTCTCTTCTTGTTATAAAACAGATAAAGAAGGTAAGTGGGAGCGAGAGAACTGTTCTTGTTTTATTACATATTATCAGACAGAAAATACTAAACATGTTCTACACATACGCTTAATACACTCCTACTATAAACACAATGTTGCTATAATGTATGTGTGTGTACGATAATTTGTTTTTAGAACGTTCCATCTTGTATATCTTCCATTAACCTTATTTATAGAAGGTCTTTTAAGACCTCATACTGGAATTCCTGGAAGTGCCATCTCTCTGCTGTAGATGTTTGGAAATTGTAAATGGATCTTTGTTGACAAACAAGCCTGAACGGCATCAAGTATTCTTTGTTCTGCCACAGCAGGATAATTGTACTCCAGCTAAATAGCATCTATTTACATTTAACTTCCAAACACATAGACATGAGGGTATATTCACTAAACAGTAATATGTAAAGAAGAAGAGGAACCGAATTGCCATTTTAGGCTGAAATTGCCAAGCTGTGATTATAACTGAATTGGCCAAATTTTTATTTTATTTTTTTCAAAACAGCTATTTTGCCTAATTTATGTAACTTAGTTGACTGTTTTATAAGCAAGCCTTTATGTTACTCACTAAACAGGAATTACAGAGCATTCACGAGGATTGCTTATTTAAGGCAAATTAGTGGAATTAGTTATTTTTCTGTTTTAGCAATTCCGGTCTGAAATTGACAATTCCGTTGTCACGTTTCCACTTTTAACTATTAAATGAATTACCTCAACTGGATCTTAAAGCAGCTCAGTCACCAAAACTGAATGTTATCTAATTGTGTTATATATAGCTCCCTGTGTCAGAATTTCCTATTACCTTTTTCCTGAGTACTAAGGGTTCATTACATTTTTACAGCATCACAGCCTTTACATAAGAATACACAAATAAAACTAGGGACTTTTTTAAAACTTATGTAAGGCAGTCAGGTTGACAAAATGCGGATTTTAAAGAGACACTGTAATCACTACAACCATTTTATCTGATTGGATTGGTTATAGTCCCTGGAGTCCCCTTCTGCTGTTTATTCATATAGTGTTAAACCATTTTCAAGCAGTTCAAAACTACGTAAAGATCAATATGGCCGCCTCAGTCCGGCCCCTACTGGAGGTGTGGCTAAGGCAGAGATTACACATTTCCTTGTAGCCATACTGATTCATACCAGCAATGGGTGCTGTGACAGGCTGAAAGCTGTCAGCTGACACGCTCAGACAATCACAGCACAGCCCAAGCAGCAAAGCACAATCACAGCCCAGCCCAGCCCAGCGCAGCCCAGGCAGCATTTAAATATTAGAAACAGTTTAAAGCTGAATGGAAGAACAGCACTAGGGGGACTCCAAACACTATAACTACTTCAGTGAGATGAAGCAGTTATTGTGCCTTCTGTGTCCCTTCAAGCAAGGTTTTGTTTCATTTGCCAGTCAGATTTACCCACAATCCACTAGTTAAATGAATCCTACAGAAGGGGATTATGAACAAAGCAGAACTAAATGAGATATTTAGATTTGGAGCAAGTAAGAAAGAATAATAATAATAATTAAAATAGGCAAGTGACATGGAAGTGGGAATAATGATCCGTCATACAACAAGGATAAGCAATGAAAAAAAAAAAAAAAAAAAAGCATGAGCGTGCTATTTTAACCCCTTAAGGACACATGACATGTGTGACATGTCATGATTCACTTTTATTACAGAAGTTTGGTCCTTAAGGGGTTAACACTGTGAAGAACAAAAATGAAGGTTCACCTTCCACTTTAGAGTTTTATTTGGGCTTGTAAGGTGTGAACACTATTACACATAAAACAAGCCTTGTAACTCGTATTCCATGTTATTTCATATTGAGAACAGCCTTCAGTTTAACTTTTTATTGTCTTTGCTATAAATACACTTAAAATACATGGTAAAAGTCATCCCTAAAGCTTTTACAAAATTGCACAGTTAATCTTAAATACTATCCCTATTAAATATCCACTGGACTTAAATAAAAAAATCCCTTTATAGCATAGATTGACTTTGACAAAATGACCTGTTCCTCATGATTGATTTACTACCTGCAGACCTTATAATAACTCTGATATTATAAAAAAAGAGAGCTGCCTGAACTAATATTTTACTACATTTTATTGGAGAAATGGAAAAAATTATGACTGCAGTCGGTCAATTGAAAATAACCCCCCCTTCCCCCCAAAAAACTACAATATGGATATCTTAATTTATTCCTAATTTATTTGTTAAATGTATACATGTTGTACACCGTTTAGATGTGCGTGTCAAATATATCACTAAAAGGAGTGACAATCAAATGAAGGTGAAGCACTGGCTAAATTCTAGCATTTTCACAAAGATACACCCTAAATAATGCATTAACCCCTTAAGGACCAAACTTCTGGAATAAAATGGAATCATGACGTGTCAGACATGTCATGTGTCCTTAAGGGGTTAAAGGGACACTATAGTCACATAAACAACTTTAGCTTAATAAAGCTATATTGGTGTATAGATCTTCCCGCTTCAGTCTCACTGCTTAATTCTCTGCTATTTAGGAGTTAAATGAAATTGTTTATGCAGACCTAGCCACACCTCCCTGCATGTGACGTACGCAGTCTTCCTAAATACTTCCTGGAAAGAGTAATTATTATTATTATTATTTATAAAGCACTAACAAGTTCCGTAGCATTGTACAATGGGTGGACTAACAGACACGTATTTGTAACCAGATGAGTTGCATACACAGGAACAGAGGGATTAAGGGCCCTGCTCAATGAGCTTACATGCTAGAGGGAGTGGGGTATAGTGACACAAAAGGTAAGGATAGGGTAGAAAAGTTTGTTGCTAGGATAGTATTCATTAAGGGCTTAGTGTTTCTGTTTGATGACCGGTGCAGGAGAAGAATCAGGGTGCGGTGAGGAAAAGCTGTTGACAGTTTAAGTGATATGCTCTCCTAAACAAGTAAGTTTTCAAAGATTTTTTGAAGGAGTGGAAATTGGGTGAGAGTCTAACAAAGAGGGGAATGGCGTTCCATAGGAACAGTGCAGCCCTAGAGAAGCCTGAGGTGAGCATCAGAGGTAGGAGTTCGAATATATATTAGACATAGGTCTCTGGGAGAGCACAGGGGCCTAGATGGGACATATTTGTGTATTAGTGAGGATAAGAAGGTGGGATCAGCATTGTGTAGAGATTTGTAAGCAAGTGTCAGAATCTTAAATTAAGCCCTATATCTTACGGGAAGCCAATGGAGGGACTGACAAAGTGGGGAGGCGTGGGAGGTGCGGGCGGATAGGAAGATGAACCTCACCGCCACATTCATTATAGACTTAATGGGGCAAGTTGGGAACACGTAAGACCACTGAGAAGCGGATTAGAGTCGTCAAGGTGAGAGAGGACAGCAGCATGGACAAGCACCTTTGCCGTATCAGGTGTTAAATAGGGTCGGATGCGCGCAATGTTTTTGAAATGGAAGCGTCAGGATTTGGTGATAGACTGAACATGAGGCATGAAGGAGAGCTCTGGGTCAAAGAGAACACCTAGGCAGTGAGCCTTTGAGGTAGAGCGGATGGTAGCGCCTTGACTTGACTAATGTTTATTGCCAATTCTGTTTAATATAGCATTTCTTATCTCCTGCACTGTTAATAGCTTTCTAGATTTGCAGGAGCCTCCTGTATGCAATTAAAGTATAACTTACAGAGCAGGAGATAAAAACTTTTAAAGCAAGTTACATCTGATGAAAAATAAAAAACATTTTGTTTCCATGCAGACTGTGCGAATCCCAGCCAGGGGAGGTGTGACTAGGGCTGCATAGACATAAACAAAAATAATACAACTCCTAAATGGCAGTGAATTGAGCAGTGTAACTTTAGAGGCATGATCCATACACCAAAACTACTTCATTAAGCTAAAGTTGTTTTGGAGACTAAAGTGTTCCTTTAAGAGAGATTTATCAAAGTGTTCTGTTCTTAAACATGACCTAAAGTATCAAAAGTTGACAAATCACCATAGAAACCTGTGTCACAGCAGACACATTCCATTGGTGATGCCTCCTCTTTTACATATTTGCACCACTTTTAGAACAGAACATTTTGATAAATCTTCACGCGTGTCTTTCATGGATGCTGAATGTGACCTGGCGTGCCAAACAATATGGCTTTAAAAGGTCCTGGGTTGAAGTGGGTAGCATCAGAATTGCTTTCTGTAGCCTAGGTACCAGAACAATGTCCCAAAAGTCCGTTAAGACACCTGGTGTTAAAACCAACAAATTGAGCCAAGAAAAAAAACTTGTGGTTTAACCAGTGTATATCTCATGAGCCCAGAAGTTCCAGATCTTCACTCTAAACACTTAGCACCATCGATTTCGAGCAGATTGTTATTAATGAATTAAAATGATTTGTAAGACAATAAGGACTGCTATTAACCAATATGCAGATGTGATTAGTTTTTGTAGCTGAGAGAATTAAGACTATGGTACTTATATGTTTCTTAAGATTGCAAAATGGCAAGAACATGTCCTGACTATTTTAATTATAAAATGTTCTTGTAATGACAAGTGTTTCCTGAGGATATATTATGTCTGCTTTTAATCTTTTGAAATGCAGTGGCGTGTCTGGCTGTTTCACATTTAAACCTCATTCTACATAAAAAATATTAGCAAGTATAAAAAGATGTCACCATCTTATTCAGACTCCTGTTATGAGGTTGTAAATCCATTAATATTGAAATATGTACAGAAACACGGTCAGCCAAAATAATGCAAAAAAAAAAAATATATGATTTAATATTTATTCAGAAAATGCCAACGCATTGAGCAACATTGTACAGTAAGTAAATTAAATATGAAAGTCAGCAATAATAAATTCTGATGAATCCCAGACAAAAAAATTAAAATGCAAAATTACTTTTTACAAGAAAAAAATCCCATGCCTTAACATGTAAATATGTACAATGTATTGAAAATGGAAATTAAGGAAAATAAATTATAAACAGGCTTAAAGGACCACTATAGTGCCAGGAAAACATACTCGTTTTCCTGGCACTATAGTGCCCTGAGGGTGCCCCCACCCGCATGGCCCCCGCTCCCGCTCGGCTCTGGAAAGGGGAAAAGGGGTAAAACTTACCTTTTTCCAGTGCTGGGCGGGGAGCTCTCTTCCTTCGATCCTCCTCCGTTCCGCCCCGTCGGCTGAATACGCACTCGCGGCAAGAGCTGCACGCGCATTCAGCCGGTCGCATAGGAAAGCATTATCAATTTTCAATTTTCAATTTTCGATTTTTGATTTTCACAGTGAGAATCACGCAAGCGCCTCTAGCGGCTGTCAATGAGACAGCCGCTAGAGGCTTTGGGGGAAGGCTTAACCCATTTATAAACATAGCAGTTTCTCTGAAACTGCTATGTTTATAAAAAAATGGGTTAACCCTAGCTGGACCTGGCACCCAGACCACTTCATTAAGCTGAAGTGGTCTGGGTGCCTAGAGTGGTCCTTTAAACAATTAGAGTATGATACGTGCTTTTAAAAAGCACCGAAAACATGTTTGGAATACAGATGGGAAACGGCAGCCTTTATATTTTGCAGTTTGAACAATAAGGTCAATAATACGTTATTATGAAGAGGTCCGGACTCCTGATGTAGTTACTCAAGTTTAAAGGACCACTCTAGTGCCAGGAAAGCATACTCGTTTTCCTGGCACTAGAGTGCCCTGAGGGTGCCCCCACCCTCAGGGACCCCCTCCCGCCCGGCTCTGGAAAGGGGAAAGGGGTTAAATCTTACCTTTTTCCAGCGCTGGGCGGAGAGATCTCCTCCTGCTCTCCTCCTCCGATCCTCCTCTTCTCCTCCCCGTCGGCTGAATGCGCACGCGCGGCAAGAGCTGCGCGCGCATTCAGCCGGTCACATAGGAAAGCATTCATAATGCTTTCCTATGGACGCTGGCGTGCTCTCACTGTGAAAATCACAGTGAGAAGCACGCAAGCGCCTCTAGCGGCTGTCAATGAGACAGCCACTAGAGGACATAGGGGGAAGGCTTAACCCATTCATAAACAAAGCAGTTTCTCTGAAACTGCTATGTTTATGAAAAAATAGGTTAACCCTAGAAGGACCTGGCACCCAGACCACCTCATTAAGCTGAAGTGGTCTGGGTGCCTAGAGTGGTCCTTTCATTTCTGGAATGGGCATATCTGCCCCCTATCCTTCCAAGATCAAATACAAACTCCATCAGGTTAGATAATAATAACATTTGATATTATTTATTCACAGGCAAGTGGTGCAGGATTTCTACATGTTATACAAAATCGCCAAATGAACTCTGCAAAACACCCATTTATTTGTGACATAGTTTACCAGGGGCAAATACATTGAGATTTCTCTCATCTTTAAGTTTAACCTGCAATGCACATATACACACTGTTCTCAGCAAATCGGGAAAGGATATATTCATATAAACTTAAAAAAGTCAACCCCTTCACTACCAGTTTTGATAGTTACACGCAAAATTTGTTTATTACAAATTAATTTTGTTTGCAATTAGTGCCCTTATAGGTCTACCATTAGAGGACAGGCTTAGACAAGGCTGCAGGGGCTATGGGGAAAACTAAAGATCACCCAGACCAGCAGTACACTCATTGAATGTATTTATTTATAGTGTCATTTATAAATTGCCAACATATTCCGCAGTGTACAATTGGGTAAAATAAACAGTACAATATATACACAGACAAATACAAAAGATAAAGAGGGCACTGCCCATGAGCTGAGATCTAGCCACTGAAGCTCTTTTAAAACCAAGCACCTAGTTAGTTAGCCCATGAGCTTACAATCTAAATTATATAATGGATATTTGAGATGAGAAGGAAGGAAAGTTGCAGGCACTGTTAATGTGTAAAGGGAATGATGTAAGATCTCAAGCAGTTGGAGGAGTGTGCTATACATTTAGAAGTAACCTGGGTGGGCTGGAGGAAGTGTTTGTGAATTAAGACCCAAGAAACGCTAATGTAGATAAGACACAGTCATATGAAGGCATATGCAGCCAGGAGGGGCAAAGGATGGAGAAGGAGGGGGGGGGGAGGGTTGCATAATTAGGCAACAAGGGGTGTGCATAATTAAATAGCATGGGGTGTACATAATTAAGCAAACTGGTTGAGATGTTTTGTGCAATCATATTTTACTGCATGTTCCTCTTTTTTTTGCTACAAAGCTTAAGTAACGCTAAACTAGTCAGAACTAGCTTTAGTTGGGAACAAGGTGAACTTTTTTAGGACACTGTAGCAAGATACATTTTCTGATTTAAGAAGTGCCCTTGAGGGGTATTGTAACAAAGAAGCATATTTAACCCTTTCACAAACTAGAGGTATTAATGGTTAAATGTTTTAGTAAAAATAATATGGTGACGAAGGTAGAGTAAATGGAAGGACAATCTTCCAAGTTTCGATCAGTACCTGAAAGTTGCAGGAAGAGTAGAAAATAAAGAGCCTGATGTTTTTGCTTGTGAAGCTGGGTTTGTAAATCAAGGGAGCTGCTGGTCTGCACCACCAGCAGTTTCAGATCAATGCTGATGCTTCTCCATGGTCAAAGACCTGAAGGGAGTATCTAGTAGTCCCACAAGACAAATAATCTAAGCTCTGTTCCCAGTCACAGCTAAGCAGAAGGAGGTGAGTAACCCCACACACCAGTCTCCTGTACAGTCACACTCCTTCAGTCATCCACACGCACAGTTATCATCAAACACTCACACACACACATCCCCCCTCAACATGCTGTCACACTCACACACATTCTTCCCCATACACAGTCACAGTCACACACACAACACTAAGTTTCCCTATAAACTAAAAGCACACAGCATACCACATGCTCCAATACATAGTGATACACACTTTTGTAGACACAGAGATACATATTTACAGACACAAGTACAGATGTGTAATACAGACACACTCAACGATACACGTACAAACATATATACACTGAAAGACACACAGGTAGATACATCAGATATGCAGACCCTGATACACATTGTCAGACAAACAGACACAGATATCAATACACACTTCCAGACACACTCAGTCAACAAAACACACCTCTGGATACATACTGTCGTGTGGAAAATGTCAATGTTTCAGATTGAGAAATGTTAATATTTTCTGTAACTTTATTATTCTGTGAATGATTTTGAAAAACAAATTGCTCCTGTCAACAAAGATGTGTTTCTATTTCCATTAAAATAAATTGCTATCTGTGCATAGTAAAAAATAATGCATTTAAACATTACTTCACAGTACACCCAAACTACTCAAATTCGGGTTACTGTTTTTTTTAAATCGCTTGATAATAATGGGCTTAATAAAGTTATGCATTATACAAAAACAAACATGAACAACAACAATTGGATTGAAGGACATTGTAACGAAAATATACCCCAACTCTCAGGATTCAACTTAACAAAAGACAACACAGAGGGGAGATACGTCTACCGGACTTTAGAATGGCCGGACTCGACGTATATGAGAGGAGACAGAGTCAGGAACGATCCGAGGTCAAGGGCACAAAGAGACAGCGTAAACTAGGACTAGCCGGGGTCTGGTACACAGTAAACAGCAAGCCAGCAAACGGAACAGATAAGGATAAAGATATAACGTAGTCAGAAACAAAGCCAAGGTCAATACGAAGGAACACAACTGAACACAACAAGCGCTAAAGGGAACTGTAACAGAAACCACGATAGGGCAGGGAGTAAAGGGAGAGGTAAGTTTAAATACCTTCAACTTATTCTTGATTGTCCCCTGTCATACCCATGCCCCCAATATGTGAGAGTATGGGGAGTGTGGGGTGACAGGGGCCAATGGGAGATCGTTTTGATTTTCGGCTCCCACTTCCCCTTTAAGAGCGTGCTCGTGACGCGCGGCGCGCTCTCAAAGCTAGGCAGGACACGTGACCGCATTCCGCGGTCAGCGCCCGCCGTCATCGGCACTCTGAGCGCGCCGAGAACAGAGGACCTCTGCCGGCCCCCGGACAAGGTAAGTAACGCTACAGACATACACTGATCAGTCACAGCATTTAACCCACCAGCCTAATATTGTGTAGGTTCTGCTCGTGCTGCCAAAAAAGCCCTGATGTGTCAAGACACATCTGAACATGTCCTGTGGTATCTGGCACCTTAGCAGTAGATCCTGTAAGTCCTGCAAGTTGGGAGGTGGGGCCTCCATGGATTGGATTTGTTGTTCCAGTACATCCCGTAGATGCTCAATTTGATTGCAATTTAGGGAATTTGGAGGACAATTTTTGTAGTGTGGCAGGATGCATTGTAATGTTAAAAGAGTTCACTGCCATCAGGGAACATCGCCATGAAGGTGTGTACATGATCTGCATCAATCTCTTGGTAGGTGGAATGTGTCAAAATAACATCCATGTGAATGCAAGGACCCAATGATTTGCAGCAGAACATTGCCCAGGGCATAACACTTCCTCCGTCAGCCTGCCTTTTCCCATAGTGCAGCCTGCTGTAATCTCTTCCCAAGGTAAACAATACACATGCACCCAGCCACCTATCTAATCTAAAATGATTCATCTGACTAAGCAACCTTCTTTCACTGGTCCATAGTCCAGTTCTGACACTAACGTCCAAATTGAAGGACCTTTGGGAGCCCCATATGCAGCAAACTGTGATGCACTGTGTGGTCTGACACCTTTCTTTCATGGTAGGATTACGTTTTTATTAAATTTGAGCTACAGTAGCTCTTCTGCGTAATCCATAAAGACAGGCAAGCCTTCGCTCCCCACGTGCATCAATGAGCCTTGGATGCCCATGAACCTGAAGCCAGTACACTGGTTGTTCTTCCGTGCATCACTATTTGTAGGCACTAACCACTGCATACAGGGAACACCCCACAAGACTTGCCGTTTTAGTGATGCTCCAACCCAGTTGTCTAACAATCACTATTTGGCCCTTGTGAAATTCACTCAGATCTTTTTGCTTGCCCATTTTTCCTGCTTCCAACACATGGAATTCAAAAACGGACTGTCCACTTGCTGTCAGATATATCCCACCCTTTGAGAGGTGCAATTGTAACAATGTATTAAATGTTATTTGCTTCACCTGACTGTAGTTTTAATACTGTTACTGATTGGTTTATTAGTTACATTTTAATATATATTTATGTATTCTTTTTTCTACTTTTCATTTTGTCTTCTGCTTTCCTCTGGAAAAAATTACACTGAATACCCAACAATTATACAATTCATTTCTTACATTTGTTCAAAAGAAAGAAAAGCAAGGCCAATTCTGCTATTTCTTTTATTTATTTTTTCCAACACATCAAAATTGAGAGACAAAGGAATGTTCAAACACTATTTAAAGGTTTTTTTTTTTTTTTCATTGTTATTTAACAACTTGGCTCCAAAGCAAGCAAGCTGCAAATTGAGCTGTTGGCAACACATGGGCAGCAATAGCCGAGAAGAAAGGATTAATGCTTTCCCATTAAATAGATTTCATCATCACAGAATGTAAAAGGGAAACTGCTCCTGCAGGGCCCGATTGTAGAGCTGTACATAACTGCTGTATATTATAATCACTGCTCGAATGAAATCAAAACGTTAGTTGTTGTCTTGTTTGTTCAACATTCTAAATAGTACGACTCACGTCATCACAGAACACAAATGATGAATAGCATAATAAATGTAATCACTGTGACCCAAAAAGCTATTAACAATGTTCAGACCATTTTAACCAGTTTTTTTTTTTTAAATTAAATATATGTTAATTCTTTGATTGTCAAATAGATAATAAGTGTAATATTAAATCCCTCCTTCTTCGCTTTTAAAATGCACTTTGGATTTTTCAGTCATGGAAAGCACACAAATGACCTACAATGTGCCCATTAATTCTGGGCACAAGACTTGGGCCAATGTGTTTTTCCCAGCTTGCAGTTTATGTCCTCAGTTCAGGACAAAGTGTTTGCATGTCCTGCTGTGTTGTACATGTTAATGCGAGCAGTCAATATAAAGAAATGCACCTGGTTTGCACTAATCTTGTCTGCGTGAGCTGGTTTTGGCCAAAATCATTGGTCATTTGTAAAGGAAAGTGAAAACTGTTTTAAATGATTGGAAAGAAGCAACACTCTAGAGACCTGTGTTTAAAATGTTTTGCCATTTAAAACTATAGCTTGTCTGGTAACTAATAGACTAACAAATAAAAATTATTGATTACCCATGACTTTTGATTTATCTGGACAAGCCTTGAACCACACAAGATGAAAAGTGCATCACCAATGAGAAATAAAGGCTTTGCTTAGCTTATTTTGCTTAATGACTACATACAACCTCCCACCAATATTGAAATCTGTAGTTTTAAAAAAAACATTATTTCAACATATTACGCACGTTACGAAAGTGAATCTGTCTTGACAGACATAGTATTGCAGCTTTCCATCCGGCTTGACTCGTGTTATATAATGGAGTGTTTCTTTCTTTATACTATTAAATGCTCATATTTTAATTTATTTGCAGTATCCCTGTCTCCTTCTGAGTGTGCATTAATCATGTTTTTCAGTTGGCGTTACACTTGTAAGACTCATCTCTCCCGCATCCCGTTTTTTGCTTGTTTCCCATAACAGATTGAAAGCCCCCAATTCTTTATATTGGCTTTATGGTATGTAACTAAAACGTACCTGTTCTCTTTCCATTCTCAGAAAACCTTTACAAAGGCAATACATTAATTTGTCTGTTACTCTACATGCTACTCTCACGCAGCGCCTACCTGAGCTGTTAATTTTAATTAGGCTGAAGGTAAGCAGGAGAGATGCCCAGAGAAGGGTTTCCCTGTAAACAGACATGCAGAACACTGCCTTCTTATCTCTGTGCCAATCGGCACAGCTTTGCCACAGACTAAATTGACTGAGAGGAGGGGTTAACCGGCTGTTTTTTATCCTCTGATGTTAGAGAAATCTAGACACTTGCCAGCAATTCTGTCTGCGATGTACATTTGCTTCTCTAACATTTAAGATTAGATTGTATTTGTCATGAAAGGTACCCCTTAAAATATATGTTGAACATTTCTGTTAATTTCAGTGATAAACGGATTATTTTAATAGAATAAAACCTTATAAATTTCCATTTTAATTTGCTAAGTTCCTAGTTAAGCCTTTAAATAATATAACGTAGTGGTGATTTGATTGCCATTATTTAACCAAACTGCTTTGTACGAATGTATAGATTTTTCTAAGAAAAGGTCATAATATTGGTCACATAACAATGTTAGTGATAATAAACTTTACTAAAATAAGCCATGCCTTCCAACATACAAAGACTGACTTACAAAAATATATTGAAACCATTAACATTATAGCGTGACACGATTAAGGCCATTAATAAAGGCCATTAGGCCATAAGTTAAGTTATAACTAAAATTCTGCTATATTCTATTCTTTAGGTGATATGTCTATTATAACCCCTTTATTAGACTAAGATAAAATATTCTGCCTTTATGGGTTTTCCTGGACATACCAAAACAAGAAACAAATAGATAATAGTAATACATCCTTACAATTAAAAGGGGTGAAAGGGATGTTTGAATGAAGATATTATGATTTTTATCCCTAAATATTTTATTAGGTTTAAGCAAAATCAAAGAGCATACTGGATGCCAGGCGTATATAACTGAGCATCACAAATAGTCTTAGCCATGGTAAAAAATATTATTATGGGGGGGCGTGGCCGACTGCCGAACCTAATGGACGCACGTTAATCCTCCTGCTCCGGACTCACTTACAATCTACCGCAATCGGAGAAATTAGAAGAAGATGGGTAACCAAAGAAAAAACCAGAATGGTCAAGGTCAATCAGGGAAAACACCTATAGTTAAATCGGGCTCCTTAACCAGATATTTTAAGGAAAACTCTGACCGTCCTTCGGAGGCCCCAGCCGTGGCCTCGAGTACTCTAGAAACGGAACTCAGCTCAGACTCTATGCCACCTCGCAGCCCCAGTTACTCTGAAAGCTCTCAACAAGCTGACAACCACGACGATCAAGACAACATAGATTTAAAACGAGTAGTCAAAAACTTACCATCGATAGCTGACATTCAACGCATGTTCAACAAAATGGAGGCGTCCTTCCAAACCAAAATGGAAGCGATGGGCACCGATGTCCAACAACTAAACCTTAGAATATCAGATCTGGAAGAAGAAAGGGACATGATGCAAACGCAAATTACAAATATTGCGACTCACAAATAATGAACTGGACCTCTACTCAACGCCACATCGATGATCTCGATAATAGAAGTCGGAGAAACAACCTCCGGATTAGAGGTATGCCAGAAACGCAAGGGGAAAATATTATGGAACTCCTCACAGAGCTCTTTAATCTAATATTGGGTAATCCCACGGGCAATCCGATCATGTTTGATAGAGCCCATAGATCCCTACGACCTAGAAGCTTGTCACAAGATAGCCCGAGAGATATTATATGTAGGCTACACTACTTTAACATTAAAGATAATATCATCAAAACTCTAAGGGACACAAACCAACCTCTTCTATTTCACGGATGCACGATCCAAATATACCCAGACCTATCGTGGTATACACTCCAGGCGCGAAGGGCCCTGAAACCCATCACAGAGCTATTACAGAAGAGAAATATAAGATACCGTTGGGGATTCCCTTTTGCCCTGATAGTATCTAACAAAGGTACTATCCACTCTATTTCAACGTTCTTTGATATACCTACATTCCTCCAAGCATTAGATTTACCGAGTACACCAGTGGTAAATTGGAATAACCCACCGCCTAACCAAGATTCCATGATGCCGCTCTCCCAGAGACAAAGATGGGCTACTCCAGCGAGGAAAAGACGCACGGACCAAAGATTCCAGTCTCCCAGCCAAAGGCAACAAAAATTCAACGAAAGCACACCGCAGAGACAAAACACCACAGACAACATCCCATGATGATCCGTTGAAAACTACACATGAGACTTTTATGAACTATTGAGTTGGTAAAATCTGCCATTCATCTGCCGTTTTCACAAATCACCAATTCATTGGACTCAAACATTCATCCATCCCTTGTTTTATCTATCCGTGCTGATCTTTCGACAAAGCTCCATTGAAACAGGTCGTATATTGATTTTATTGAGTTTGCATTCTTTGCATAATTAACTCTTGATTACAGTTTAAAAGTTATGTTAGTCTTGTTTAAACCCGTACATCCTGTATTAATAGACTGTAACAAATATAATCCATTGCCAACAAAAGTAACATGTATATATCTTAGAAACCAATCTTCTTACATCCGCTATGTTCATATTCTAAGGCCATTATGTAACCCATTGACACATTCCTGCAATTCCACCTGTATAGATATATAATGACATCCTTACTCTCCCAGATAATTACTACTCAATTACGATTGAGGCGAACATAAGTGTCAATAATTACAAAAATTTTTTTAGTTATAAGTACTGAATGTACAGAAACTATTCCACCAGCTACTTACAAACCATAACATGTCATCTCTCCCTATTTAATAATTCCTCTAAACATCAGTAAAGACATACGACCTCCAACCACTAAATCTCCAGCTAGAGATTTCGCTAAAACTTACTGAACGTAAATTGTGTCACTCTTAAACAGACACCTCAACGCACTTGTACCCATCTACAATGCTGGCAATTTAGACACCTTCAAATTTCTCCATTACTACTCATTAAGCTTTGAGATTGTAACTTGAGTCCCCAGCCACAGATCCAGTCCACAACCCCAAAAAAACTTGGTTCTATCTTTAGCGTCGAGATAGAACTGAATTTCCCTCAGGGGAAAAAAAATTCTAAATCCCTTATCTACCATACCCTCTCTTTTCCTTCTTGTTTCTCCCTTCAACATACTTCCTCCCCCCCCCCCCTACCACTACTTATCTTTAACTCCCCTCTTCCTATTCTCAAACACCCTCCCTTCATTTCACTTTCTCCCTGAACCTTTAGTTTCAGGACAATCACATCTAGCGAGTACTTTCAATCCTCCCAGGATTTGACAGGCATATCCAACCTCTGATTCCCCAGAGGGTCTCAATATATCTAACCGTTGTTAAAAATTTTATTATTTTTTTTACATTGTTTGATATTGTTGTTTACACTGCTATTGATAATTGGTTATACCACTTAACCATTTCAACTGATTACTGTAATTGAAAACTTTTATATTAACTCCAGATTCTTCTGATCTACCCACAGGTGCTGTAAGGCCAAGTAATACCTCCCTCTCTTAAAGTCCCTAAACCCCTTAACTGTTAGACCTCTCTCTAAAAGTCTGAACAAATATCCCTCTTCATACACCATCTCTGTCTCCTTATTAAAGGAGGCCAAACATTAGCCTCTGTCTTCCATCAAATCAGATTATACCACATCATACAGACCTACTTACATCTCCTACACACTCACTCAACTATCCTCATCAACCAGAATACAGAGTCGATTTATCATTATCCCAGCATCCAAGGCAAATATGACTACTATCACAATCCACACTCAAAACGCTAGAGGCTTGAACTCCCCCGAAAAAAGATCCCTCGCTCTTACTGATTTCAAAAGATATAAGGCACAAGTAGTTTTTATACAAGAAACTCATTTCAGAAAAGACTCTGCTCCCAAACTACGTAATAAGGATTTCCCTCTAGGATATTATAGTCATTTTTCAGAAGCAAAATCTAAAGGAGTGGCAATTCTCATAAGTCAACACGTACAATTCTCCTTTTAAGAACAACTAGTTGACGATTCCGGAAGATTCATATTCGTCAAAGGCAAAATAGGTAACACGCAAATCACAATGGCCAACATCTACTTGCCCAATAAAAAACAAAACCACACTCTCCAAAAAATCTTAAATAAACTCTCAATCTTTCGGGAAGGAATCCTCATTATGGGAGGAGACATGAATATAGTGTTAGATGAATCACTAGACACTACCTCAAGCTCCAGAGAATATCAATCTCAACCACGCTCCCTCATTAAAAAATCCCTATACGAGGCACAACTATACGACAGTTGGAGATCCATACACCCCACAGGCAAGGACTACTCCTTCTATTCCGCTCCTGCAGGCACATACTCACGAATTGACACTATCTTTGTACAACATAGATATCTCCCACTAATTAAAGAAGCCAAATATGGACCAATAACATGGTCAGACCATGCTCCCATGACACTTACTCTCACCCTACCTACCAATTCAACTCCATTCCTCCAATGGAAACTTAATGATACACTCCTTAATGACAAAGCTACTCTACACAAGCTACGAGAAGCGGCCTCAAATTATTTCTCAGAAAACAACACCAATGACACCACCCCAATCATGACTTGGGAAGCACACAAGGCAGTTCTCCGAGGAGAACTTATTAAATCAGCAGCTGCCCTCAAGAAACACAAGGAAAAACAGATAGAAAATCTCACAAGAGACATCACTAACCTAGAAAGCAAACATAAATCCAATCTTTCCCTAGATGAATACAAAAAGCTCTTAAGCAAAAGATCGGAACTTACATCTATCTTACAGCTTCAAGCGAAAAGGAAACTATCCTTAACAAAAAGCACCTATTACTCCCAAAGTGGCAAAGCAGGCAAACTTTTATCCAAATCTATCCAACTAGAAAGACAATCGACATTCATTTCTGAAATTAAGAAAAAAGACGGAACCAAAACCTGCCACATGCCGGATATACTTTCTGCTTTTCACGAATTCTACACTCAACTTTATAATCTCAACAATATCAAGCCATCTTCTGAAGAAATAATAGAATTTCTTAAACCTAGGATTACACGCACAATTCCCTTTAATTGAAATTGCATTCCTAGATAGCCCAATAACTGAAGAAGAATTCAGAATGACAGTAAAATCCCTATCATTGGGCAAAAGTCCAGGCCCCGATGGATATACCGGAAAATACTACAAAGAATTATCGTCCATATTAGCGAGACCATTTGTTACAGCTTACAACATGTCTCAACTTTCATCTTCTATCCCAAACTCGGCACTGGAGGCAACTATCGCTATTATCCCTAAACCTGGGAAAGATAAAACTCTTTGTGGAAACTACAGACCTATTTCACTTATCAATATAGACCTGAAGATACTGACCAAAATCATGGCCACAAGACTCAAACCAATTATGCCAACTATAACACACCCAGATCAAGCGGGCTTTATACTTGGTAGAGAGGCCAAAAATAATACCACGAAAATCATAAATATAATCCACTGGGCCCAAACTCATAACATAAACAGCGCACTTTTAGCCATTGATGCAGAAAAGGCTTTTGACAGAGTCAACTGGTCGCTACTAAAACACACACTAAATGCTCTCAACTTTGGCCCTAGATGGTCAGAATGGATAGACGCTATATACTCGAAACCCACTGCGAAACTGAGAATCAACGGTCAGCTATCAAATTCAGTAACGATCTCAAATGGCACGAGACAAGGATGCCCCCTATCACCTCTCTTATTTATTTTGGTTCTTGAACCCTTCCTCCAGGGCATCCGTGACAACAATCTAATAAAGGGAATACAGATCAAAAACCACACCTATAAAGTCACAGCCTTCGCAGACGATCTTCTCTTTACAATGGCCGATCCACAAAAAACCATCCCCATCATCATCAACGAGATGCAACTATATGGGAAGATTTCATTTTTTCAAGCCAATCTCAACAAATGCGACCTGATGCCAATCTCTCTACCAGATACATTGAGTAAAGAGATCAAATCCAAATTTGCCTTTCAATGGTCTCCTATCTCCATTAAATATCTAGGTGTACACATACCCAAAAAATTAGATTCCACTTACTCCTTAAACTTCCCGCCTCTAATTGATTCTATCACTAAAGACTTATCTAGATGGCACAAGCCATGCTTTGGACTGCTAGCCAGGGTTAACATTTTCAAAATGAATATCCTTCCTCGTATCCTATATCTGCTACAAACAATTCCACTACACATACCATATAAATTCTTTTCCACTCTTAAATCATTACTCCTGAAATTTATTTGGGCTCATAATTCCCCCCGTCTGGCTTACCAAACTCTAATAAAGAAACGCGAACAAGGAGGCCTAAACCTTCCAGACCTTGAAAATTATTACAAAGCCACCCACCTACAAAGGATATACGAATGGACGAACAACTCCAACACTCTACAATGGGTGGCACTCGAAGATAGCTGCACAGATATTCCGCTCTATATCCTCCCCTGGATCATCATCGATAATCAAAGAATGGGAAAACTAAATAAACACCCAACAATCTCCCCTACCCTACATACTTGGCTCAAACTAAGAACACAAACAGAGATAGCACCGTATCCTCCACCAATATACCCGTTATCTCGCAACCCCTACTTACTGGAAGGCAACGCAGGGGTACAACTAGGCCTACAATTCAAAGGCCCTTTTCTACAACTCCGCGACGTAATTTATAAGAACTAACTAAAAACCCTACGAGAACTTACGGGTTCAGATAAACACTCCGGGATCCAACTATTTTCCTATGACCAAATGAAACACTTCATTAACACTAAATCTCTCTTACCGATGGGAAATAGGCCTCTAACAGAATTCGAGCTTCTGTGTTCTAAACACCCACCAAGAATTAAAACTCTATCAATTATCCACTCTATACTCAGAGAAATTCATCCACAACAACCTCTCAACTTCACCCTGAAATGGTCAAATGAATTTCAAACTACTCTAACAAGTATCCAATGGAAAAAGGCCTTTACCTCAATCCATAAGGCATCAATATCCACTCATGCACAAGAATGTAACTACAAGAGAATAACCCGCTGGCACAACACTCCGGCTAAACTCCACAAATTCTACATTAATTCACCAGACTTATGTTGGAGATGTCAAAACCCAAATGCTCACCATGCTCACATTTGGTGGCAATGCCCAATTATTCAGAAATTCTGGAAGAGAATTCACAAAATTGTCCAACTAATTTACCCAAACACCTTTACCTGTTCACAGGAATACTACATCTTTCTTCTCAGACCACAAGAACTCTCAAAGATAGAATACACCCTATTCTGTTACTTAGCTATGGCAGCCACCCAACTCATCCCTAAATACTGGAAACAACCTCAACCCCCCACGATACGGGAATGGATTCAGAAGGTTGAAGAGATCAAACTAATGGAAGAGATTACATCGGCCAAATTAGGAAAACTAAACAAATTCAGAGAGATCTGGATCCCCTGGAATAAATACAACAATTGCACACCATAGGCTAATAAACATATAAATAAATTGAATATTCTATAGTCTTAACAACCCACATCAATAACCCCCTTAAGTAAAAACTTGGTCTTACAGCCCTTTACCTACCTTTACCTACCTTTACCTACCTTCACTTACTTTAATTTACGTTGTTCTATCTTCACCCACTTATGCTTACTTAAGCCTACTTTAATTTATCTTAATTTACCTTTACTAACCATTACATACTTTAATAAATTTATTTCTAATTACCTTATCCTGCTTTTCATCAATTCATATTGCATTGTATTGATATATAATGGGTATGTAACTATAGAACCTCTACTTAACTACAAGTTATACAAAGACAAACGAAGAAACATCGAACTAAATCTCTAGAGACTTTACAACCCTTATTTGCATTAATCCAAAAGAAAAATACAGTAATTGTTACGAGATACACCCTTAATGTAACCTTTGTCAACTTGTTTAATCCTGACTTTGTATAAGTTATATTTTACTTTGTTGTACACTCGCTTTAACAATGTATGTTTGTTTTCAAACTGTAAAACAATAAAAATTATTAAATAAAAAAAAAAAAAAAATATTATTATTATTGTTGGGATATCTATTTTAGCTCAATTTCCTTGTATGATTGGCTTTCCAGTTATATATTTTGTATAAATATCCAGCACTTTTTATTTGAATATAAAGCTTTATTTAAGATTTCACAGAAGGTTTTTTGTTTCAATGTGAAAATGTTTATTTTCAGAAAAGGGAATTGAGGGTACAGGAATAAAGAAAGGGAGGGGGGGGAGGGGGAAGAGAGACGACTCGACCAAGACATCTCATTCGTCATATTGTAGCATATATATGGTTGACATTGATATACATACATAGTGTGGTTGGTATTGATGAATAGTTGCATATCCAGATACACCATTCTACCTACTTGTTTTGTGTCCTTAGCTTGGGCCATATTGCATCGTCTTTTACAGTGTGTGTGGGTTGTCTCTTTAGGGATAATTTGTCCTGACTAACCGACCTTTTACGTTGGGCTAGATTGTGATGTAGGGTGGTGTATTAGTGGAAGCCATGGTTCCCACAACTGTTCTGTGAGTCGTGTTTTTGTATAAGAATCTGAGGAAAGTACTTCATATCAATAAAATTGATATATCTTATGCAGTAGTTCTTTGTGTGATGGGCAGTGTTTGCTCTTCCAGTGTAGAGCAATGAGGTTCCTGGCCGCTAATATGATAGTGGAAACCAGCTTCTTGGCTCCTTTTTTCCATGTGGGTGGGAAGAGCAGTATGATCGCCACCAACGGTGTGAGGGCAGCTGTGTAGCCTAGTGTTTTTTTCAGTAGTTGTTGAACATATGACCACAGGGGTTTGATCTCGCTGCATTCCCACCAGATGTGGGCCATGGTCCCTTCCTCTAAGCTGCATCTCCAACACTTGGAGTCTACTGTAGGGTATATTTGATGCAGCCTTTGCGGGGTAAGGTACAATCGGTATAGCACTTTTTTGTGCGCCTCTATGTGAGAGAAGCAAGATGTGAGGCCTTTAAGAGCAGTTAGTGACCTAAGCCATTGATTATCAGTGAGTTCGGGTAAACCCTCTTTCTCCCATTGTTTTACATATTTAAAAGAATGTGGTGGAGCATGGCCCAGCAGGGTCTTATAGCATAAGGATAGGGACTTGGGTTTTGCCGGTGCCGACAGGCATCTCGTGACGATAGCCAATGAGTGGATCCTTTGTGGTGTGACTATTTGAGGTGTTAACGTCACCTTGGCGCGCACAATGCTCTTTAGTTGTAAGTATTGGAATATAAAGGAGTTGGCTATCTTGTAGTTGGCTAGTAGTATAGGGAAGGTCATGAGTTCAGTTTGAGAGCAGAGGTCCTTAATGTGGCTGACACCATACGTGGCCCAGGGTTTTAGTGACAACCACTCCGACACTCCTTCCAGTGCCCCCAATGGGGCATATATACAGAATTTCCCTTTCTCAGACATGGTGGTCAATAATTTTCACAGAAGGTTTTATATGTCAACCATTGTCATTGTCTTTTTCTCCACCTATATGTATGTAAGTATTTGGATTTATTCATAAAGAATTATTGCCAGTACATTGAAAACTGATTTGTAAAATTTAGGACAGAGTAACGGAGATAAAACATGACTATTTTGGCTTAAAATTCAGTTCTAACTTTACCACGATTCCTTGTTAAGCTAACAAAAAAAAATCTCTATTCAGATAAAATGTATTTATCCTCACAGCATGTTCAAGGTTTGAGGAGAGGTTCTGCCTATTTTGTTTTCCCCAGATATTTCAAGGTAATACGTTTCAGCACAGTTAAACATTTTCAGCACAGAATGGTTTTATTGTCTTGTACATTTGTCAGCCGCACTGTTTTGTCATTTTCTAAGAGTAGCAGCTGTTTGTGTTTCGCTATTTCTGTCCTACATGAAGCAATATTTCATTATGTAGTCACACTGAAGACTGTCAGCACAGTAACATACTGTTATACGTACTCTCTTTTACTATGGCAGGGTACTAAAAATTCTAGGTGATCAGCTTCTTACAGTGTTCTTCCATAGCTCAAAGGGAAATGTAACTGTCATCTTTGTCCTCCTGAATCTATGTTTGATGGATAGCTTTGACATTCATTTTAAAAGCAAGTTTGTAGTTTCATTTTTACCTCTAATTGAAATGTATAACAATATACATCAACTCGTTCAGTGCAAATTTCTAGAAAATGACCGGATTATCGAAAAACCCATCGTTTTTCTACATTCACAGTGTAGCAACAGTACAAAATATTTGCAGATAATTAGAAAATAGAAGAAAGATCACAGGACACGTGCATTTTTTTTTTTGAGTGAACACACAAGAATGATAACGTATTAACTTTGCATTTCTCATGGCGCATAAGGTTCTTTCTGGATTACAATTTAGTGATTAGGGTAAAAGGACGAGGTGGACACCACAACTAGGGAAGGCCTAGCATGAACATGTAAATTCCTTATTCACAATATTTGTGCCTGGCATAGCAGAATTATGCATGGGGCAGGATTATTCTGTGCTGAGTTAGTGAAGCCCTATTAGCACAGCATTTCTTACAACTCTGAGTTCACATAAGCTCCCTTATCTGCATGGAGGGTCTATGTCTGAGAAGGTAGTTGGATTGCATGTGATCTGAATACAGATGCATGTTTGCGCATTGCAAGTGTGTGATGCTGAATTAATTTTTGTTCTTCCTGGGCTCCCCATTGCCCACACTCCTGTATCTCTCTCCGATCACATCAAGACATTTCCGAATCCTAGCGATCACAGTCCAGTCTGCGTGGAATGAGTGTAGCTATCCTACACATCATTCAGCACATCTACCTGTAAACTCATACTTTTTACACAAATCTCAGCTTTTCCAGTAGAGAATCGTGCTGTCCAGATATAACGGTCAATAAGGTAGCAACTTCTGACAACTGATTGCCTCTTGCTTAACACGGCATATGAAATGTAAGTAAGTTTTCACTTAAGCCATAAAGCATGGCTTATATATTTTAACGATGTATGTACATTTTTCAGGTTGATTTACCCCACATAATGATATTCTTGCTCTGACAATCTCTGCCCTGGCCAGGGCAGATGGGAGTAATGTCCCTTAAGTGCTGGAGTTCTAGTGAATCCCTAGGTATGTGTATTTATTGACACTAGCTGTTAGCCTAATACTCAGATAGGAGATTTATCTTGAGTGTCACACTCAGACTGCAAAGGATAGTAAAGAATTTTATATTTAGGGGGCACATTGTCAATATGACCTTATTGCCTCACTGCTGGTCTCTTGTGCTGTCATCTCAGCTCTGTTTTGATAGGCATGTACTTAAAATGCCTAAAAAGAAACTAAAACCACCATTATAAATGGTAGAAAGATTGGCAGAAGCAATAAGGAAATATTATGTTATGTTGAGACATACCCTTCCATACATGGCTACTCTACCCTCCCCCCTCGCCTCTTTCCCCTCGTTCCCCTCTTTCCTATTCTCCTGCCAGCTGTAAATACCTTCATATGACTGTTCCATCTCTGTCCTTCAGGCCTTATCTCAGCTCTGCATTTAACATCTTGAAACAAATCCAACAACCCTCCCCTCCTCCCGCCTACCCACCCAGGTTCCCCCTAAATATATAGCATGCTCCTCCAGCAGTTTGAGATTCTCCCTCAATTACCTCTCCATTCCCTTTATATTTTATCAATAGCTGCTTTTCTCTGTTAACTCCTTTAGCCATCACCTCCAAATTTACCCTGCTACCTCTTGTCTCAAATCCCCATTATATCCTTTAGATTGTAAGCTCACAAGCTATCTAACTAAGCACTTTGTATAAAAGTTCTTCAATGGCTAGATATCAGCTTACGGGCAGGGCTCTCTCTACCTCTTGTATTTGTCTGTGTATATTGTATGTTCTCCACTAATTGTACAGCGCTGCGGAATCTGTTGGCGCTTTATAAATACCTGTAATAAATTAATGAATACATACCACTGGTAGGGAGCACCAACAAGCCATATTAGCAGTGATGGATTTGCAGAAATCTGCTTAAATTAACCCTGGGGATGATATATATTTATTTTTCATTTTTAGTTGCACGATTCATTGCTGTTACGTACAAAATCCTTACTCTCATGACTTTGTGAAGCAGTCATTTAAATTAAAGTCTTGTTTAGTATCTAGACATCTGAATAAACTTGTTAAATGAAGATGAGACAGACGCATAAATAAATTAGCATTACATCTGAGAACACCTTGATCTGCTTTCAGAATCAGCTGCGAAATGCTGGATGTTGATAATTAACAAGTTCACTGTTATTAAGCTTGATATGCCCTACAGACCTGCTTGCAATAAGAACATCAACAAACAAACAAGACAGCATTGCCTCTTTCCATGTAGTTAGCAAAACTGCGCTTTTGCCTCTTATTAAAGTGGTAAAGCTTTATGTTTTATAGAATTTATGAGAAACAAGACAAGGGAGGCAGGAACAGGAGACTTACACTCGTATATTCATCACCCATGCCTTTTAAATACTGCCCCCATGCTTTTACACACAGTCCCCATGCCTCTTACACACAGTCTCCATATCTCTTACACACAGTCTCCATATCTCTTACACACAGTCTCCATATCTCTTACACACAGTTCCATTATCTCTTACACACAGTCCCCATGCCTCTTACACAAAGTCTCCATATCTCTTACACACAGTTGTATTATCTCTTACACACAGTCTCCATATCTCTTACACACAGTTGTATTATCTCTTACACACAGTCTCCATATCTCTTACACACAGTTCCATTATCTCTTACACACAGTTCCATTATCTCTTACACACAGTCCCCATGCCTCTTACACAAAGTCTCCATATCTCTTACACACAGTTGTATTATCTCTTACACACAGTCTCCATGCCTCTTACACACAGTCTCCATATCGCGTACACACAGTTCCATTATCTGTTACACACAGTCTCCATATCTCTTACACACCATCACTATGTTTCTAATACAGCCTCCATATATCTTACACACAGTCCCCATGCCTCTTACACACAGCCCTTATGCCTCTTATACATATTCTCTATGACTCTTACACACAGTCCCCAACCTCTTACACATAGTCTCCATGCCTCTTACACACAGTCCCCATGCCTCTTACACATAGTCTCCATGCCTCTTACACACAGTCTCCATATCTCTTACACACAGTCTCCATATCTCTTACACACAGTCCCCATGCCTCTTACACACAGTCTCCATATCGCTTACTCACAGTTCCATTATCTCTTACACACAGTCCCCATGCCTCTTACACACAGTCTCCATATCTCTTGCACACAATTCCATTATCTCTTACACACAGTCTCCATATCTCTTACACACCATCACTATGTTTCTTATACAGCCTCCATATATCTTACACACAGTCTCCATGCCTCTTACACATCGCCCTTATGCCTCTTATACATATTCTCCATGACTCTTACACACAGTCCCCATGCCTCTTACACATAGTCTCCATGCCTCTTACACACAGTCTCCATATCGTTTACACACAGTCTCCATATCTCTTACACACAGTCCCCATGCCTCTTACACATAGTCTCCATGCCTCTTACACACAGTCTCCATATCTCTTACACACAGTCTCCATTATCTCTTACACACAGTTCCATTATCTCTTACACACAGTCTCCATATCTCTTACACACAGTCCCCATGCCTCTTACAAACAGTCTCCATATCTCTTACAAACTGACTCCATATCTCTTACACACAGTCCCCATGCCTCTTACACATAATCTCCATATCTCTTACACACAGTCCCCATGCCTCTTACAAACAGTCTCCATATCTCTTACACACAGTCCCCATGCCTCTTACACACAGTCTCCATATCTCTTACACACAGTCTCTATATCTCTTACACACGGTCCCTATGCCTCTTACACACAGTCCAAATGTTTCTTACACACAGTCCCCATGTCTCTTACACGTAGTCCCTATGTCTCTTACACATAGTCCCAATGTTTCTTATACACAGTCCCCATGTCTTCTACACACAGTCCCCATGTCTCTTACAAATAGTCCCTATGTCTCTTATACACAGTCCCCATGTCTCTTATACACAGTCTCCATGCCTCACAGATACAGTCGCCATGTCTCTTATATACAATCCCCATGTCTCTTACACATAGTCCTCATGTCTCTGATATACAGTCCCGGTGTCTCATACACACAGTCCCTATATTTCTTAGATACAGTCCCCAATTCTCCTACATACAGTCCCTATGTTATACACTCTCTCAAGTGTATATAATAAATAAGTGATACTCAGTACCTGTGTGGAATTTCCTTAACACACACACACATTATCATAAAGTACATGCACAATAGGTGGTGCACTTAAGAAATAGTAGACATTAACCTATAGTCCATGAAAAGCAAAAAGAAACAATCAGTACTGCAATATCGTTTGTCCACAAAATGTAAATGAAAAGTTAAAAACGGGTCACACTCACAATATAGGAACCAGTAGAAATACTTGGCTCAAATTGTATGCGCAGTTTGATACTTGTAGGGAATACTGACCCCTCTGCTATGTGGTTTTCTACGGCATTATGGATGGCAAAAATCTCATCGTGTAAAACTGCAACACAATCAACCAGTAAAATTGGTCCAAGGGGTGATTATGCCCATCTGAATGTATGAAGAGGGCCCACAAATATGCCACCAAAAAAGCAATAAAAACTTTATTTCAATACTTCAAAAAAAAAAAAAAATTATAATAGAAATAAAAAGCCCAAAACTGGGAAATAACAAAAAAAAAGTCCAATACAGTCTAATGTCATATGACTCCTTCAATCCTTCATGACGTGTTTTGCCTTATGAAAAGGCTTCCTCAGTTGATGGAAAAATGTCCTCTATTACCTCCTTTTAAAATAAATTCCAAGTGTCCTTTTTTTTTTTTCTTTCTGTTCTGGCTGCCCGGATAGCCTTCACAATGTTTTGCAGTTCCTTGGTGAATCCCTGACAATTCCGGGATAATTTGCTTGTATTTGCAGGATAGTGGTGTCTTTGTTCAGCTTATCCTTCCTGTAAGCTGAAAAAAGCTGTACTTAAAATGTATTATCATTCTAGAATAGCACTTGTTTCCCCGTGTACGACTGATTGTAATATCTACAGATCTATAGGGCTTCGTTGTGTTTATTTTCTAAACCGCATGTTTCTATTGTGATAATACAGGGTTATTCAATAGAAACTAATGTATTTGAAAGTGATGATACCATTTAATACAAGTGTTATTTTTATGTCTCATGCAGATTATATGATATGACATTCTTTTGTATAAAAAAAAATGGTTTCAAACTGTGTGGCTGCAAATACAGGCATTATTCAGGGCTACTCAAGGGACTTCGAGTGAGCGATGTACTGCATTGAAATGTAACAGATGATGTTACAGATAGCTGGGATGTAACGATTATAATAGATGTAACAGATGTAATAGGGAGGTAACAATTGTAATAAATATAACAGATGTAACAGGAATATAACAAATGTAATAGATTGGACAGATGGAAAAGGTGTAACAATGTATGGGGGGTACAGAAAAGGAGAAAAAAAATCCTATATAGAGATTCAGAAATGATCAGAAGTTTATAAGATACACCTTACAGACAATATCAACTATGATTTGCATAAATCATGTTTGTAAATGTCTGAATGTGTACTCGGTAGGCATGATAAAGTTCCATATGAAGTAATGGATCAGTGATCGAAGAATAGGTATCCTGTCCGGAATGGGATAGCTGAACAATACATAGTATGTCTTTAATGAGCTATTTTCAGTCAGTCTATTTTGCCACGAGTGGGATTTTCAAACATTATCTTCTTAAATACAAGAAGTTTTATTTAAAGAGACACTACCACCAAACTTCAGTAGAGGTTGAAGGATGAGGGTAGGCTGAGGGTGTAGTTATGTGACAATGTCACAAAGTGATGCCTCATTTGAACTGCAGTTGTAATGCGAGTGATGCAAAACCAAAATTATCAAAGAGGCATTATGGGAAACATGCACAATATGGCTGTAGGTAAATAACATTTCTTAAAAAGTCTGCTAGTGTTGCAAGAAAACACTTATGTTTAGAGCATATGTTTTATTTTTAATTTTAATTAAATTAATTTTAAAGCTAAACAACTGGCAGAGTAAATTTACCTAATTTCTATATTGTAATAACTTCAAGGTCGTGTTTTTAAATATAAAGGGTGACCTCTTGCAGTGTCCCCTGGAATGTCTGATATTGTCGATTATGTTATAACCACTTTGCTGACTTGAGATATGACTTTCAAAATCTGGGTTTAGAACAAAATGTCAAATATTTGACTTTTTTTTTTTTTTCTTTTCTTTTTTTTTGTACGATGCTTCCTGTACTGTCAGCGCTCAACAATAGGATATGAACCTCAAGTGTAGATTCAAATTTCAACTATAAACCAAAAAGTAACTATTTCATATACACAGACTGTACTTTTTTTAGACTAAGCTTTAATCTTCACCTCCTTTGGATCAAATGAAAATATGATCTCATTTATGTTCATATTAACTGACAGCATATACTAAAAATGAGAAATTGTGACAATGCTTTGAGAATAAGTCCTTGAAATATAATTATAGCTAGTAGCTAACCTGATTTGTTTTGTCATGTATCTTCTAAACAACAGATAAAAGATTCAATAGTACAGCAATAAAAAACATACACAATTCTCCTCTGATTATTGAAAAAATATAAAGAGACAAACCAAGCTCAAAAATGCAAAACATAAATTTGAAATCTTAAATAGATATTCTCTTTCCAGGTGGCAGCATGTGTCTGTCACGTTTACTTACCTTTCTCCCAGGTGCCCACGTTGGAATCTGCCTACTGAACTGCCTACTGAACTCTCCCCAGGCGTGCTGAGATTCCGAAAAGAAGGAAAGTCGTTTTTACATTAAGAACAATAAGGATGTGGAATTCTCTGCCTGAAGAGGTGGTTTTATCAGATTCCATACACATATCTAAAAAGCAACTGGATACATACTTGCAAAAACATGATATACAGGGATATACCTTTTCAACTATATGGTAATAGCTTCTTCATCCAAGGATAAATCTGACTGCCATTCTGGGGTCAAGAGGGAATTTTTTTTCTAGTTTGTTGCAAAATTGGAAGCGCTTCAAACTGTTTTTTTTTTTTTTGCCTTCTTTTGGATCAACAGCAAAAACAGATGTGAGGAAGGCTGCACTTGATGGACTCATGTCTCTTTTCAGCATATGTAACTATGATATCAACTCAATTGAGAGACAGTTCAACCAGGTAAGTGTCAATTAATTTGAAAACAATTTGCCTACTTACTGTGGGAGCACAAGGGGGCAATTCTAGCACATTGCAGTGGTTATGGTGTCTAGGTCGCTTCTTTAATATGGCAGCCTACTATAAAAATACCTTGCAGAAAATATATATTTAAAATAATATTGGATGTTTTAATACATTTCACAAGTAGCAACATGGAAGCAACAGGATGAAGATCATTCAGGTGTCCATTTTCAATACACTATGATTCTTTAACACCCAGAGGTTATTATAAGATCTTTTCACTTGAATTACAATCCTTTTTAAAAACTGTTGAATATGTTGACACTAGGCAGTAAGTCTTTGTGTTGCCTACACTGTCATATCGAATTTTAGTCAAATTCTTGGTGCAGTTTATTCAATCTATTTAACACATTTATATTTCCACCACTTTTTCTGACAGAAAAGTGAACAATTTCAAATGTTTGCAATAAACTGACAGCATTTACTATGAAGAAAACTGTTTCTTTTTAGAGCACTTTATAGAACACTTTAGTGAATACGAACAAAATAATAAATGACAGGACTTAGCCTAAACCACGATATAGAACAGATTCTAGCTGCATCTCAAAGCCCTGCCACATACCACCCGCATCAGTGAACTGTGTGGAAGCATTCCAAGAAGACCCAAGGTGTGAACGAGGGACTTACCCACGATATTGGCCAGCTCCTCTCACAGGCGGGCAGGCACAAGATGGCCGACTACCTTCCTAACTCAGCACAAGAGTCGTTTTCAGTATCGGAGGATGAGGATTTGAGCACAGAGGAGGCACAGACTCGCCTGCATAAGGGCCGGGTACCACCTCAAAGGCTGCAAGGACCCCCACTTGCCAATAAATCTGACATCAACAATATGGTGTTGGATCTTAAGGCCTTCTTCGCCTTGGATCTGGGCGAGTTGAAGGAAAAGCTGAGCACTCTCAGAGCAACATGTACCCAGCTGAGTATGAGGCTCGGACACCTGGAAGACTCTGCAAGACAGCACAATGTGAAGGTGAGGGAGATCCCAGATACTGTGGATGCCGCTGAATTTCCTCAATTCATTCGTAAGCTGTTCGCCACAACCCTGACACCCAGACAGGCAAAAGAACTGTCGCTAGATGGCCTGTGCCACATCCCCGGCCGCACTCGAAAGCAAGCTACTGCAACTTGAGATGTCATCCTGTGCTTTAAAACATGCAATGACAAAGAAGAATTTATGCGGGCAGTTAGGGGACAAACCCTATATACATTTGAGGAACACTCACTGAGTTTCTTACATGACCTAAGTCGCCAGACGCTGCAGTGGAGAGTGTCACTTAAAGGGATAACCTCCCAACTGAGAGCTGCCAACATGCCATATAAATGGGGCAACCCAAGAGCACTCATCGTTAACAAAGACGCCCACCAGCAATGACTGACCTCACCATCACAGGCTTCGACGTTCCTGCAGTCCACGAGTGCCACCACCAAATCGGGGCATCGCTTTGATGTTGCCAACGTTGCGGTGTTCACCCCATAGGTACCTATTGCTCCAGGGTGACTGAACATAACAGTATTCATCGCCCCACATAAAAGCACGAAGAGCTGCGCAGTCTCAGTTCTCTGCCTCACCATACCATTTACGTTTTGTTTGTTTTGTTTATTCTCTATATTTCTGTTGACTTAATTGACTTAATACATACTTACATTTGATATTGCACATCCTTCACAAACTCATGGGAGACCATACACCTATACTTCCCAGCACTCCTATACTTGAAACGCAAAGTCCCTAAATTGACCGCACACCGGTACTGCACTAAAGCCACCCCCTTGAGTTCCGGGGGTTTTGGAACTTACTCATCCTATCATATATTACAAGTGCCTGAGGTCTGATTAGACAGGGTTGACTCTATCTTACTCCCATCGGCAAACCCGTACTTATTCCTTACAGGTACCATTATTTGCTCATGTGTTGAGTCACTAAACATCACCTTTGTAAACTCAAGATGCACATGGAATAGGCATACCAATGATTATCTTTGATAAGCCATTCACCAGTCCCCTCAGACCTAGCCTCGGAACCCAGGCAACTAGTTTTTCATCACTCACAATACACTACATAAAACAGAGCTAATTAGCCAGTGACATCTCCTGCTAAGCAGTTTATACACCACTTGTACTCTATCTAGCATATTTTAGCATATTTCAAAAACATAAAACATTTGAGCATGCAAAACAGTACAGCATATTAACGAGACCAAAACAAATGCATTACAATTGTATTGATGCCTGGAGTGTCCCTTTAACTATTATTAACTTTGTTTTTCTTCCCTTCCCAGTCGAAGCATGTTCTTTTCACCATAGCACAACAATCACACTGTGCAGATGGTTAAAGTGTTAAAGTGTGTGTGTTTATGGTGTTTGTTAAGCATGGTGGTTGGAACCTGGTCAGTTTCTGGATATGTGATCCTTTTGTGTCATTTTAGTGTATTTGTTTTAGGTATATAACTTTTGAATCATTATTATATTAGAATGTATTATATTTTATTGTGACATTAATTTAGTTTTTTTTTTATATATCTTAGATAGGGCTTGAATGGGACTCATGATGAGAAACATACAACAAAGAATAGAGGCCAAATCCTACCAGATGCACATGGGTTGTGTTGGTGGCTGGAATGTACTTTTTAATAAGCGGTTGGAACAGGTCCCACCTCTGATTGGGGAGTAAAAAAGTGATTTATTGATTTTAAGGGTCTGTTTAAATAGCAGCCACTGATGAAATTGTGAGATTCCAGGATGAAAATATTAGGAGAAAAAAACTGCTCTCTCCGTCTTCATCCACAGCGGAACTGTTCCAAGGTCCCTTGTGTCAGGGTACCTGAGGTCTCTACCTCCGAGAGAGGTAGAGACTTAGACGTTTATCCGTCCGGACGCCATGTTTCTCCTGTTCCTCGCGGTCGACCCGTTCACATAAACGCCGGCCGCGAGGGAGTTACTTCCTTATGTAGCATGGTGCCCGGAGACCGACGTCATGACGCCAATCCGGAACGACCTGTCACTCAATCCGTTGGAGACCAATCAGGACTCGTCGGAGGCGTGTCTATCCTCTCTAGCCAGGGTATTTAAACATACTTCGCCCTGTTGCTCATTGCCCTGTCGTGGTTCTAGCCTGTCTAGTCACTCAGTGCTCTGGTGTTTTTCAGTTATCCTTTTGGTTACGACCCGGCTTGTTTGACTTACTCTGTTTACCTCTGTTATCCTTGACCCGGCTTGTTACTCGCTTACCTGTCCTCTCGTTCCCTCGACCTCGGCTTGTCTCTGACCATTCTCTATACTCTCTGTACGTTAGTCCGGCCATTCTAAGGTCCGGTATACGTACCCTGTACCTGTTTGTACTTTGCGTGTTGGATCCCTGACCCGATCCTGACATTACGACAGGGCCAATGGATCCTGCAGGTACAAACAGTCAGGTTTGTCCCTCTGATTCCAGGTTTGATGCCATGGAACACAGAATGGACCAAATGGCCTTAGCACTACAGGCGTTATTATCTCGTGCTAATAACCCACCAGAGGAGACGCGTACTACTCCAATTTCCTCTGTAAATTCAGGCCTAGAGGTAGCCACTGTAGGTGCCTCTTCCCGTATTACCCCACCAGTACGTTATGGTGGTTCACCGGAGAAGTGTCGTGGTTTTTTAAACCAGATCAGTATTCATTTTGAATTGCAACCTCGCTCCTATCCTACCGATAGGGCAAAGGTTGGATTTATTATCACCTTACTCATTGAGAAAGCTCTGAGATGGGCCAACCCATTATGGGAGAACGATAACCCGTTGGTATATAATTATAATGCCTTTGTAGCTGCCTTTAGAAGAACTTTTGACCCGCCTGGTAGGAAGGTCAATGCAGCCAGATTACTGTTGCGCCTGAGACAGGAGAACCGAACACTTGTGGATTATGCACTAGAGTTCAGGTCTCTGGCGGCAGAAGTCAAGTGGAATGAGCAGGCTTATATAGATGTATTTTTGAACGGGTTATCAGATGTTATCCTTGACGAAGTTGCTACTAGGGAGCTGCCTGAGAATTTAGAGGACTTAATTTCGTTCATTTCTCGCATTGATGAGCGTTTAAGAGAGAGACAGAACACTCGAGAGAGTAATCTTAGACCTACCTTTAAGTTAGCACCCGCATTTCAAAGTCCTGATTCCAATACCTCACTGTTTCCTGAACCTATGCAGATAGGCAATACTCGCCTTTCAGAGGAGGAGAAACAGTACAGGAGAAGGGAGGGATTATGTATGTATTGTGGAGTCAGAGGTCACTTGCGCCTGAATTGTCCTATTCGCTCGGGAAACGCCCGCACCTAAGTTTCTCTAGAGGACAGGCCTTGGGTGTTTCTATTTTGTCCTCTACTCATGATTATAAAAATCACAGGTTGCTGTTACCAGTTTCTTTAACGTGGGAGAAGGGAGTGCTAAAGACCATGGCCTTGATAGATTCCGGTGCTGCTGAGAATTTTATCGACCAAGCCTTTGCTACTAAACACACTATCCCATCCCAGTTAAGAAAGATACCTTTGGCCGTTGAGGCCATAGATGGTAGACCGCTACTCGACCCTGTTATCTCGCATGAGACTATACCTATTAACTTAACTGTTGGTATCTTACACGAGGAGAACATATCACTTATGCTCATTTCGTCTCCTTCTGTTCCCATAGTTCTCGGGTACCCATGGTTAAGCAGACATAATCCTATTATCGATTGGGAGTTAGGGGAAATACTCTCATGGGGTCAGGGTTGTCAGGAGAGGTGTTTACGCAGGGTATCCCCATTGGCTGTAATTAACACACCAGACAGTTCTACCCAGTCTAAGGGGATACAGATACCTCCTCTATACCTGGATTTAAAAGCAGTGTTCGACAAGAAGAACGCTGATACGCTACCCCCACACAGGACATTTGATTGTAAAATTAATCTATTGCCTGGTACCATGCCGCCCAGGGGTCATGTATACCCTCTATCCACTAAAGAGAATGCTGTTTTAGAGGAGTATATTCAGGAGAATTTAGACAAGGGATTCATTAGGAGATCTTCCTCTCCTGCCGGGGCTGGATTTTTTTTTGTTAAAAAGAAGGATGGTTCACTCAGACCTTGCATCGATTACCGAGGTTTGAATAAAATAACCATCAGAAATGCCTATCCTATTCCCCTGATTACCGAGCTCTTTGACCGGCTAAAGGATTCTAAAATTTTCACCAAGTTGGATCTCAGAGGGGCATATAACTTGGTGAGAATTCAGCAAGGTCACGAGTGGAAGACAGCGTTTAATACCCGCTATGGTCATAATGAGTACACGGTCATGCCCTTTGGTCTTTGCAACGCACCTGCAGTTTTTCAAGATTTGATTAACGAAGTTCTTAGGGAATTCCAACATGATTGTGTTATTGTCTACCTGGATGACATACTCATACACTCTAGAGAGATTGAGACTCACCATAGACAAGTCAGAAAGGTGTTACACAAACTTCTGCAACACGGTTTATACTGTAAGTTGGAGAAATGCAGTTTTGACCAGACCCAGATAGACTTTCTGGGATACGTGATTTCTGGGGAAGGCTTTAAGATGGATCCTGACAAACTCCAGTCTATTCTAGATTGGCCATTGCCTAAGGGACTCAAGGCTATTCAGAGGTTTATTGGGTTCTCCAATTATTATAGGCACTTCATTAAGGGTTACTCGTCTATTATTGCGCCCATTACCAATATGACCAAACAGGGGGCGGATACTAAGACGTGGTCTACTGAAGCTCTCGTTGCTTTCAAGAATCTCAAAGAACTTTTTGCCTCTGCCCCAATTTTAGTCCATCCTGATACGACTTTGCCGTTTCTACTCGAGGTCGATGCCTCTGAGACAGGAGTAGGTGCGGTTCTGTCACAAAGGTTAGGGGTGGATAAACCACTACACCCGTGTGTTTTTTTTTCCAAGAAACTTTCTGGGCCTGAGAGCAGATATGACATCGGAGACAGGGAACTGTTAGCGGTCATTAAAGCCTTAAAGGAGTGGAGACATTTATTGGAGGGGACCTTACACCCTATTACTATTTTGACGGACCACAAAAACTTGTCCTATATTGGGGAGGCCAAGCGTCTGTCTTCTAGGCAAGCGCGTTGGTCCTTATTCCTGACTCACTTCAATTATGTGCTGACTTACAGACCTGGTTCTAAGAACTCTAAAGCCGATGCTTTATCTCGCCAATATGAACCTTCTACTATACCGGAACCGGTTCTTTCTTCTATAGTTCCAAAATGCAATATTGTTGCTAATACGAATCTCAGGATTCACTCCCCGTTACTGGCCAAGATCATTAAGCTGCAACATCTAGCACCTAAACGGACTCCTGCGGGTCGACATTTCGTTCCTCCTGCTCTTCAACTGGAACTGTTGCAGTGTCTCCATAACAGCAAGATGGCGGGACATCCTGGTATTCGCAAAACATTTGCTTTGATCTCCAAAGACTTCTGGTGGCCTGCTTTACGTAAAGATACTAAAGATTTCATCGCTGCTTGTGAGGTTTGTACTAAAACCAAACAACCCCATACACTCCCTTGTGGATTCCTGCATCCCTTAGAGGTTCCAGAGAAACCATGGTCCTGTTTAGCCATGGACTTTATTGTCGATCTACCTATCTCTAAAAAACAGACTGTTATTCTCACCGTGGTTGACAGATTCACTAAGATGGCTCACTTCATTCCTCTGCCTAAACTACCGTCTTCTCCCGAATTGGCAGAGATATTCGCTAGGGAGATTTTTCGTCTACATGGGATACCCTCCCAAATTGTACCTGACAGAGGCTCTCAATTTATTTCCCGATTTTGGAGGGCCTTCTGTTCACAACTAGGTATCAAGTTGGGCGGATTCCTTGGGCGGAGTTTGCACACAACAATCTCGTCTGCGATTCTACTCATTCAAGCCCCTTCTTCATGAATTATGGCTTTCATCCGTCTATTCTTCCTTCGGCTTCTCCTTCCCAGGGGGTGCCGTCGGTTGATGTTCATGTGGCCAATTTGAGGAAGTTGTGGGACCAAACTCGACAAATCCTTATGCACAACTCTATGCTGGTTAAGAAACACGCTGATAAACGTAGAAGGGCGGCTCCGGTCTTTGTTCCAGGTGATAGGGTATGGCTGAGCACAAGGAACATCCGTTTAAAAGTGCCCTCCATGAAGTTCGCTCCCCGTTATATTGGTCCTTACAGGGTACTGACTCGAATCAATCCAGTTGCGTACCGTCTAGCTCTTCCTACTACCTTACGCATCCCTAACTCGTTTCATGTTTCATTGCTGAAACCACTTATATGCAACAGATTTTCCTCCACAACAGCCCCTCCTCGCTCTGTTCAGGTGGAGGGTCAGGAGGAGTATGAGGTTAACTCTATTATTGATTCTCGAATCTCACGGGGGAAGGTTCAATATCTGGTCGATTGGAAGGGTTATGGTCCTGAAGAGAGGAGTTGGGTACCTCAAGAGGATGTTCATGCTCCTCGTCTCCGCAGGGCGTATCACTCCCGCTTCCCATCTCGTCCCGGTTCCTTCCGCCCGGTGGGCGTATCTGAGAGGGGGGGTACTGTCAGGGTACCTGAGGTCTCTACCTCCGAGAGAGGTAGAGACTTAGACGTTTATCCGTCCGGACGCCATGTTTCTCCTGTTCCTCGCGGTCGACCCGTTCACATAAACGCCGGCCGCGAGGGAGTTACTTCCTTATGTAGCATGGTGCCCGGAGACCGACGTCATGACGCCAATCCAGAACGACCTGTCACTCAATCCGTTGGAGACCAATCAGGACTCGTCGGAGGCGTGTCTATCCTCTCTAGCCAGGGTATTTAAACATACTTCGCCCTGTTGCTCATTGCCCTGTCGTGGTTCTAGCCTGTCTAGTCACTCAGTGCTCTGGTGTTTTTCAGTTATCCTTTTGGTTACGACCCGGCTTGTTTGACTTACTCTGTTTACCTCTGTTATCCTTGACCCGGCTTGTTACTCGCTTACCTGTCCTCTCGTTCCCTCGACCTCGGCTTGTCTCTGACCATTCTCTATACTCTCTGTACGTTAGTCCGGCCATTCTAAGGTCCGGTATACGTACCCTGTACCTGTTTGTACTTTGCGTGTTGGATCCCTGACCCGATCCTGACACCTTGGTTGCAATCCTTTATCTGGCATGTGTAGCTCACCACAACTCGAATACTAAGACACAATAGTGTTCTACACCATATACCAGGAGCAATATCACTGTGTTCTATTCGGCTTTATTTATTTTTGCTTTATACTATTTGTAATTATTTTCAGATGTTTTGGTTATGTTGTATAATGTATTTTATATGTTGTATGTTTTTAACCATTTAGTAGAAATGTGTACTTTTGTTTTAATTTCCACAGGGATAAGTGGCTCGTTCAGTAGCCTTGGTAAAACCTATATTGTTATATAGCCTGTGCAAAAATAAATGCTCAATATTACATAACTTATTACCCTGGTGGCACGTAAACCAAATCACAGTGAATAGACCCAATACGGCTTTTAAAATCTATTTCATTTATTTTACCGAGAGTATTTTTATTTTCTAATCCAGCACAGTACATTGATATCCTTTCAAATACATCCAGGCTAAATAATTTAATTTTATTGTTTCATATATAGAAAACAATACAACGATGGTTTGGAAGTTAGATTAAGACCTCAAAATCTTTCAGCACCTTCTACTTATTTAAATGATGGTTGCATTTCTTTTTATCCTGGAGGCTAGTTTATATTTTAAAAGTATCTCTTCATTGTAAACTTTATTTCAGAATTAATTATATCCGAACAAGAAACATTGTTTGTGTTATCACTAGGGTTTATAGAGATAACAATGGCATATGGCTCGTCTATGACTCCCACAGAAGCACGTAGCGATACTTGTTCTGATCTGCATTTCTCTCTTAATACAGTTTATTCTGCTCCAGGTTAATTTATTGTAGGGAAATCTTCTATTAATATACAGAAGATATGTTTATCTCCGTCCTTTGCACACATAATTCATAGAGTAGGGAAGTGATTGTTAACCAGCACATAGGTACCATCAGTCCCAACTTTGATGAGAGAGTGTCAAATTTTGGGGTTCTGTCCATGCAAAACTGGTTCCCGGGGACCTGTCCCTCATTTTAAAATGTGCCAGGCATATTTCAAATGCAGGAAGGGTTTGGACTTCAGCAGTATTTCGTGCATGGTTTGCCTTGAGGGGCAGACTCTTGGTTAGCTTGGTCACCCTATTTATAAGTCTGCCCCTTTCATGGGTAGAACCCACCCTTTGATAAGTGGGCATGCCTCTCTCACACACAGACACACGCCTTGCACAGTGTTTTTAGCAGCCTGCTCTCTTCCTGCATTCGTCCATCTTGGAAGGTGGGCAGGTAAGGTTGATAGGTATGGTGTACTGTGGCTGTAACAATACTTACAGGAAACTCGTAATGGGCCGAGTGCACCGAACAAAATAACTGTTCATGCATCTTCAACGTTCATCTCTCATTGAAGTGTGGCTTGGTCCAAAAAAGGATGGGAATCACAGGACTAGCATATGGGTAACATCTATGTGGGTTCCTCACTAAGTAATGTGAGTTTGTTTATGATAGCTTATATGGTGTTAGTGAAGATGCTGTATAGGAAACAGTTCTATGCATCAGATGTTCTAGTTTATAGCATTTGCAAGAATCACAAGACTCACACCAAATATTATCCTCAATCTGCACAAAGGAAGCTCTTGCTGTCAGTGAAAAAACGAATTCAAAGAGGGCAAGTTTTTTTTTTTTTTAAATGTTTTAAATCTTTGCTGACAATTTCCAAACCAAAGGCTTCAGTCACCACTGCACTGCTTCTGATTCTTCTAGTTCCAGGAGTCTGCGGGTACTATACAGAGAGCAGCACTATACAGGGAGCACTGACTGTCCCGGGATATTATACACACAGACCTGTATTATACAGAGAGCAGCACTATACAGGGAGCACTGACTGTCCCAGGATATTATACACACAGACCTGCATTATACAGAGAGCAGCACTATACAGGGAGCACTGACTGTCCCAGGATATTATACACACATACCTGTATTATACAGAGAACAGCACTATACAGGGAGCACTGACTGTCCTGGGATATTATACACACAGACCTGTATTATACAGAGAGCAGCACTATACAGGGAGCACTGACTGTCCCAGGATATTATACACACAGACCTGTATTATACAGAAAGCAGCACTATACAGGGAGCACTGACTGTCCCGGGATATTATACACACAGACCTGTATTATACAGAGAGCAGCACTATACAGGGAGCACTGACTGTCCCAGGATATTATACACACAGACCTGCATTATACAGAGAGCAGCACTATACAGGGAGCACTGACTGTCCCAGGATATTATACACACATACCTGTATTATACAGAGAACAGCACTATACAGGGAGCACTGACTATCCCGGGATATTATACACACAGACCTGTATTATACAGAGAGCAGCACTATACAGGAAGCACTGACTGTCCCGGGATATTATACACACAGACCTGTATTATACAGAGAGCAGCAGTATACAGGGAGCACTGACTGTCCTGGGATATTATACACACAGACCTGTATTATACAGAGAGCAGCACTATACAGGAAGCACTGACTGTCCTGGGATATTATACACACAGACCTGTATTATACAGAGAACAGCACTATACAGGGAGCACTGACTGTCCCAGGATATTATACACACAGACCTGTATTATACAGAGAGCAGCACTATACAGGAAGCACTGACTGTCCCGGGATATTATACACACAGACCTGTATTATACAGAGAGCAGCACTATACAGGAAGCACTGACTGTCCTGGGATATTATACACACAGACCTGTATTATACAGAGAGCAGCACTATACAGGGAGCACTGACTGTCCCAGGATATTATACACACAGACCTGTATTATACAGAGAGCAGCACTATACAGGAAGCACTGACTGTCCCGGGATATTATACACACAGACCTGTATTATACAGAGAGCAGCAGTATACAGGGAGCACTGACTGTCCTGGGATATTATACACACAGACCTGTATTATACAGAGAGCAGCAGTATACAGGGAGCACTGACTGTCCCAGGATATTATACACACAGACCTGTATTATACAGAGAGCAGCAGTATACAGGGAGCACTGACTGTCCCGGGATATTATACACACAGACCTGTATTATACAGAGAGCAGCACTATACAGGAAGCACTGACTGTCCTGGGATATTACACACACAGACCTGTATTATACAGAGAGCAGCACTATACAGGGAGCACTGACTGTCCCAGGATATTATACACACAGACCTGTATTATACAGAGAGCAGCACTATACAGGAAGCACTGACTGTCCCGGGATATTATACACACAGACCTGTATTATACAGAGAGCAGCAGTATACAGGGAGCACTGACTGTCCTGGGATATTATACACACAGACCTGTATTATACAGAGAGCAGCAGTATACAGGGAGCACTGACTGTCCCAGGATATTATACACACAGACCTGTATTATACAGAGAGCAGCAGTATACAGGGAGCACTGACTGTCCCGGGATATTATACACACAGACCTGTATTATACAGAGAGCAGCAGTATACAGGAAGCACTGACTGTCCTGGGATATTATACACACAGACCTGTATTATACAGAGAGCAGCAGTATACAGGGAGCACTGACTGTCCCAGGATATTATACACACAGACCTGTATTATACAGAGAGCAGCAGTATACAGGGAGCACTGACTGTCCCGGGATATTATACACACAGACCTGTATTATACAGAGAGCAGAGCTATTCAGGAAGCACTGACTGTCCCGGGATATTATACACACAGACCTGTATTATACAGAGAGCAGCACTATACAGGGAGCACTGACTGTCCCAGGATATTATACACACAGACCTGTATTATACAGAGAGCAGCAGTATACAGGGAGCACTGACTGTCCCAGGATATTATACACACAGACCTGTATTATACAGAGAGCAGCAGTATACAGGGAGCACTGACTGTCCCGGGATATTATACACACAGACCTGTATTATACAGAGAGCAGCACTATACAGGGAGCACTGACTGTCCCAGGATATTATACACACAGACCTGTATTATACAGAGAGCAGCACTATACAGGGAGCACTGACTGTCCCAGGATATTATACACACAGACCTGTATTATACAGAGAGCAGCACTATACAGGGAGCACTGACTGTCCCAGGATATTATACACACAGACCTGTATTATACAGAGAGCAGCACTATACAGGAAGCACTGACTGTCCCGGGATATTATACACACAGACCTGTATTATACAGAGAGCAGCACTATACAGGGAGCACTGACTGTCCCAGGATATTATACACACAGACCTGTATTATACAGAGAGCAGCAGTATACAGGAAGCACTGACTGTCCCGGGATATTATACACAAAGACCTGTATTATACAGAGAGCAGCAGTATACAGGAAGCACTGACTGTCCCGGGATATTATACACACAGACCTGTATTATACAGAGAGCAGCACTGTACAGGAAGCACTGACTGTCCCGGAATATTATACAAAGACTTGTGTTATACAGAGACCAGCACTATACAGGGAGCACTGTCTGTCCCAGGATATTATGCACACAGCCATGTATTATACAGAGAGCAGCACTATACAGGGAGCACTGACTGTCCCGGGATATTATACACACAGACCTGTATTATACAGAGAGCAGCACTATACAGGGAGCACTGACTGTCCCAGGATATTATACACACAGACCTGTATTATACAGAGAGCAGCAGTATACAGGGAGCACTGACTGTCCCGGGATATTATACACACAGACCTGTATTATACAGAGAGCAGCACTATACAGGAAGCACTGACTGTCCCGGGATATTATACACACAGACCTGTATTATACAGAGAGCAGCACTATACAGGGAGCACTGACTGTCCCAGAATATTATACACACAGACCTGTATTATACAGAGAGCAGCAGTATACAGGAAGCACTGACTGTCCCGGGATATTATACACAAAGACCTGTATTATACAGAGAGCAGCAGTATACAGGAAGCACTGACTGTCCCGGGATATTATACACAAAGACCTGTATTATACAGAGAGCAGCACTGTACAGGAAGCACTGACTGTCCCGGAATATTATACAAAGACTTGTGTTATACAGAGACCAGCACTATACAGGGAGCACTGACTGTCCCAGGATATTATGCACACAGCCATGTATTATACAGAGAGCAGCACTATACAGGGAGCACTGACTATCCCTGGATATTATACACACAGACCTGTATTATACAGAGAGCAGCACTATACAGGGAGCACTGACTGTCCCGGGATATTATACACACAAACCTGTATTATATAGGGAGCACTGACTGTTCCGGGATATTATACACACAGACCTGTTTTATACAGGGAGCACTGACTGCCCTGTGATATTATGCACACATACCTGTATTATACAGCTTACAGCAATATACAAGGAGCACTGGCTGTCCCGGGATATTATACACACAAACCTGTATTATACAGGGTGCACTGACTGTCCCGGGATATTATACACACAGACCTGTATTATACAGTGTGGCGAAACCAGCTTCGCCACTGTGAACTGGAGAGGCCTGGCTGCTAGCCTCCTGCCCTGCGACTACGGCCCATGGACATATTGCTCTATAAACACTATATTTGGGCATGTAATAATTTATATTGCTGCTACTGGCCCTTTAAAATCAGCGATGGACATATTGGGACTTTTGGGACTAATGTCCCTTTAAGACTTTGTAACATATCACAGTAATACTGTCTTAAATATTATGTAGGTATTTATGTGTTCAGTTAAACTGGGGATATGTAGAAATGTGTGTTTTATGTGTTAAATGTATCAGTATGTAATTTTATGTCTTTTACTGTCTTTTTGCAACCATGTGGTTAATGGAGTCTGACTCTAGTCCTAGATAATTGGATTACTTCTCCAATTAACTCCAGGGCAGAAGGGAGGAAGCCGGGATGCATTGTGGGGGATGTTTTACTTCTGTTTGGGCCAGATTGTGCCATGCTGCAAGCCAGGGCCCAAAAGATACTTTTAGTAACTTTTAAACCCCTGGTCGGATTCATGCCATTTTTTAATATGTTGTTCCCCTGAATGGATTGATTGTGGATATGTATTTTTATGTGAATGTGATGTATGGTTTTAAAGTTATGAAAGTTGTGTAAAAGTATATTTTACTCTGTATGCCTAATGGGATTATGTGTCACACTAAGGGGAGGGGATGTGTGGGAGGTAACATCTATGTCATTGGTTCTTTTATGCCTCCCCCTGGGTGTGGCCTGTATGTGTGAGTTGGAAATAAAAGCCAGGCTGGATGAGCCAGTCCAGAGTTCCTGTTTTACCCTCAAAGTGAAGTGTCGTCTCATTATTGGGGGAAGGATTTATTGTATGCTGTTCCAGTTGACTGCTAGGAGTACAAGCCTATTCGTATGGTTCCTATTCAATGGTCTACAGCATTCATATGCTTGGGAGAATTTAAAAGGTTTCTTGGATTCGGTGATTGTGGTGTCTGCCAGAGTGCTTGGAGTCCTCAGGAAGCACTAGGAGCATCCATTAACGGAGGTACTCAGTCGGGGTGCCAGGCGATCCGTTACATTGGTGGCAAGCGGCGGGATCGTTCCTACAACCAGAGGGACAGCTACAGACAACACCATTTCTGGATTACAAATTGAGGGCAACGCTAGTATCCGTACAGCGACCCTATCTACAAAGGAAATCAGGAAAATGGAAGGAGACAGAGTCGCAGCTGCTGCAGCACCTCCGAGGGAGGAGGAGGAATCCGAGTTTGCCAGGGAATATAGGAGCAGGATGGCTCTATTCTCACCAGCCCGAGCAGAGCGGATGGCAGACCGGGTCTACAACGATGTACAGGCGTACCTCATGCTGCGAACGACGCAGAGGAACCAACAAGCTGCGGGATTGTTCCCACAGCCAGAAGGACAGCTACAGAACACCAATTCCTTGGAGTTACAAATTGAGGGCAACGTTAACATTCGTGCAGCGCCCCTGGCAGCAGAGGTATCCAGCGACTTGGAGCAGACAAGTATGGAAGGCTCTGACGCTGAAGATGATTTTATGGCCAAGGTGAGGCAGCAAGTGGCCCAGTATGGGGGTTATATATCCATGGACACATTCCAGGGGATCTGGAACCAGGTCATGGCTGAGCAAAACTCAAAGATGGACGAAGAGTATGATGAGCAGGAAGAGTGGTACAGCAGCAGAGTAGAGGCTGCATCCGAGGAGGTTAGCCGCCCCCCCCGAGGCGGCAGGAAGAACCCGAAGTAGGGGTCCTCATAGATTGGTCCTGTGAGGAACCACAACAGGCAGGTGGAGATGGGACCGAGGTCTCTCTACCGGCCCTACAGGGATGCTGGGCAGTCGGCCCAGATCCCCAGCGGCAGTGTGTAACCCAGGGAGCTGATGGTGTCGTCCATCCTCCCCAGCGGCAGAGTAAGTCCCAGGGAGCTAAAGGTGTCGTCCTTCCTCCCCAGCGGCAGATTGTATCTCAGGGAGCTGAAGGTGTCGTCCTTCCTCCCCAGCGGCAGTGTGTGTCCCAGGGGGATGAAGGTGTTGTCCTTCCTCCCCAGCGGCAGGCTGAGTTACAGGGGGCAGAGGTTGTTGTTCCTGCCCCCCAGCAGAAAAGTGATATGCCAGGAAGGCAGTGTGAAGTAAAGGGAGAGGAGAGCAGCTTCCTCCCTCCCCAGCGGCAGTGTGTGTCTCCGGGAGCTGATGGTGTCGTCCATCCTCCCCAGCGGCAGGCTGAGTTACAGGGGGCAGAGGTTGTTGTTCCTGCCCCCCAGCAGCAAAGTGATATGCCAAGAAGGCAGTGTGAAGGGAAGGGAGAGGAGAGCAGCGTCTTCCCTCCCCAGCGGCAGTGTGTGCCCCAGGGAGCAGAAGGTGCAGTCCTTCCTCCCCAGCGGCAGTGTGTGTCTCCGGGAGCTGATGGTGTCGTCCATCCTCCCCAGCGGCAGGCTGAGTTACAGGGGGCAGAGGTTGTTGTTCCTGCCCCCCAGCAACAAAGTGATGTGCCAGGAAGGCAGGGTGAGGTGAAGGGAGAGGAGAGCAGCGTCCTCCCTCCCCAGCGGCAGTGTGTACCTCAGGGAGCAGAAGGTGCAATCCTTCCTCCCCAGCGGCAGTGTGTACCCCAGGGAGCAGAAGGTGCCATCCTTTCTCCCCAGCGGCAGTTTGCCATCCAGAGAGAGGAACTTGTTACACCCTCTCTCCCACGGCAACCTAACCCACCAAGGGGAGATGTTAAGCCCCACAACTGTGCAGATGGGACCGTAGTCTCTGCACTTACAGCACAAGGGATAGGGACGGTCGGTCCTGTTCCCCAGCCTCAGTGTGATGGATCCAAAGGGGAGACAGTCGGTCTCCCCCTCCGGCAGTCGAGCTGTGCACCTAAAGGGGAGACAGCCAGTCTCCAGCAACCAGGCGCCCACCAGACTACTCCCGTGGTAGTGCTGGCAACAGGACAGAGTACCGCTGGTCTCGGCCCCCTCAGCAACCCACCAAGGCAGCCTACCCGTCTCCCACCCAGCAGTGGTGAAACACCAGAACTTGGACAAAATCCTTCCTCACCCAGATGTAGTAACCGGTTAGTGTGGGTGGGCTGCTCTGTTATTTCTGTTTCGTGGGTGGGTTGCTGGACTAACCAGGGCACTGACCGGCAGAAAGTCAGGTACCCTGTTAGTCTAATTGGCAAAGGGGAGAAATGTGGCGAAACCAGCTTCGCCACTGTGAACTGGAGAGGCCTGGCTGCTAGCCTCCTGCCCTGCGACTACGGCCCATGGACATATTGCTCTATAAACACTATATTTGGGCATGTAATAATTTATATTGCTGCTACTGGCCCTTTAAAATCAGCGATGGACATATTGGGACTTTTGGGACTAATGTCCCTTTAAGACTTTGTAACATATCACAGTAATACTGTCTTAAATATTATGTAGGTATTTATGTGTTCAGTTAAACTGGGGATATGTAGAAATGTGTGTTTTATGTGTTAAATGTATCAGTATGTAATTTTATGTCTTTTACTGTCTTTTTGCAACCATGTGGTTAATGGAGTCTGACTCTAGTCCTAGATAATTGGATTACTTCTCCAATTAACTCCAGGGCAGAAGGGAGGAAGCCGGGATGCATTGTGGGGGATGTTTTACTTCTGTTTGGGCCAGATTGTGCCATGCTGCAAGCCAGGGCCCAAAAGATACTTTTAGTAACTTTTAAACCCCTGGTCGGATTCATGCCATTTTTTAATATGTTGTTCCCCTGAATGGATTGATTGTGGATATGTATTTTTATGTTAATGTGATGTATGGTTTTAAAGTTATGAAAGTTGTGTAAAAGTATATTTTACTCTGTATGCATAATGGGATTATGTGTCACACTAAGGGGAGGGGATGTGTGGGAGGTAACATCTATGTCATTGGTTCTTTTATGCCTCCCCCTGGGTGTGGCCTGTATGTGTGAGTTGGAAATAAAAGCCAGGCTGGATGAGCCAGTCCAGAGTTCCTGTTTTACCCTCAAAGTGAAGTGTCGTCTCATTATTGGGGGAAGGATTTATTGTATGCTGTTCCAGTTGACTGCTAGGAGTACAAGCCTATTCGTATGGTTCCTATTCAATGGTCTACAGCATTCATATGCTTGGGAGAATTTAAAAGGTTTCTTGGATTCGGTGATTGTGGTGTCTGCCAGAGTGCTTGGAGTCCTCAGGAAGCACTAGGAGCATCCATTAACGGAGGTACTCAGTCGGGGTGCCAGGCGATCCGTTACATTGGTGGCAAGCGGCGGGATCGTTCCTACAACCAGAGGGACAGCTACAGACAACACCATTTCTGGATTACAAATTGAGGGCAACGCTAGTATCCGTACAGCGACCCTATCTACAAAGGAAATCAGGAAAATGGAAGGAGACAGAGTCGCAGCTGCTGCAGCACCTCCGAGGGAGGAGGAGGAATCCGAGTTTGCCAGGGAATATAGGAGCAGGATGGCTCTATTCTCACCAGCCCGAGCGGATGGCAGACCGGGTCTACAACGATGTACAGGCGTACCTCATGCTGCGAACGACGCAGAGGAACCAACAAGCTGCGGGATTGTTCCCACAGCCAGAAGGACAGCTACAGAACACCAATTCCTTGGAGTTACAAATTGAGGGCAACGTTAACATTCGTGCAGCGCCCCTGGCAGCAGAGGTATCCAGCGACTTGGAGCAGATAAGTATGGTAGGCTCTGACGCTGAAGATGATTTTATGGCCAAGGTGAGGCAGCAAGTGGCCCAGTATGGGGGTTATATATCCATGGACACATTCCAGGGGATCTGGAACCAGGTCATGGCTGAGCAAAACTCAAAGATGGACGAAGAGTATGATGAGCAGGAAGAGTGGTACAGCAGCAGAGTAGAGGCTGCATCCGAGGAGGTTAGCCGCCCCCCCCGAGGCGGCAGGAAGAACCCGAAGTAGGGGTCCTCATAGATTGGTCCTGTGAGGAACCACAACAGGCAGGTGGAGATGGGACCGAGGTCTCTCTACCGGCCCTACAGGGATGCTGGGCAGTCGGCCCAGATCCCCAGCGGCAGTGTGTAACCCAGGGAGCTGATGGTGTCGTCCATCCTCCCCAGCGGCAGAGTAAGTCCCAGGGAGCTAAAGGTGTCGTCCTTCCTCCCCAGCGGCAGATTGTATCTCAGGGAGCTGAAGGTGTCGTCCTTCCTCCCCAGCGGCAGTGTGTGTCCCAGGGGGATGAAGGTGTTGTCCTTCCTCCCCAGCGGCAGGCTGAGTTACAGGGGGCAGAGGTTGTTGTTCCTGCCCCCCAGCAGAAAAGTGATATGCCAGGAAGGCAGTGTGAAGTAAAGGGAGAGGAGAGCAGCTTCCTCCCTCCCCAGCGGCAGTGTGTGTCTCCGGGAGCTGATGGTGTCGTCCATCCTCCCCAGCGGCAGGCTGAGTTACAGGGGGCAGAGGTTGTTGTTCCTGCCCCCCAGCAGCAAAGTGATATGCCAAGAAGGCAGTGTGAAGGGAAGGGAGAGGAGAGCAGCGTCCTCCCTCCCCAGCGGCAGTGTGTGCCCCAGGGAGCAGAAGGTGCAGTCCTTCCTCCCCAGCGGCAGTGTGTGTCTCCGGGAGCTGATGGTGTCGTCCATCCTCCCCAGCGGCAGGCTGAGTTACAGGGGGCAGAGGTTGTTGTTCCTGCCCCCCCAGCAACAAAGTGATGTGCCAGGAAGGCAGGGTGAGGTGAAGGGAGAGGAGAGCAGCGTCCTCCCTCCCCAGCGGCAGTGTGTACCTCAGGGAGCAGAAGGTGCAATCCTTCCTCCCCAGCGGCAGTGTGTACCCCAGGGAGCAGAAGGTGCCATCCTTTCTCCCCAGCGGCAGTTTGCCATCCAGAGAGAGGAACTTGTTACACCCTCTCTCCCACGGCAACCTAACCCACCAAGGGGAGATGTTAAGCCCCACAACTGTGCAGATGGGACCGTAGTCTCTGCACTTACAGCACAAGGGATAGGGACGGTCGGTCCTGTTCCCCAGCCTCAGTGTGATGGATCCAAAGGGGAGACAGTCGGTCTCCCCCTCCGGCAGTCGAGCTGTGCACCTAAAGGGGAGACAGCCAGTCTCCAGCAACCAGGCGCCCACCAGACTACTCCCGTGGTAGTGCTGGCAACAGGACAGAGTACCGCTGGTCTCGGCCCCCTCAGCAACCCACCAAGGCAGCCTACCCGTCTCCCACCCAGCAGTGGTGAAACACCAGAACTTGGACAAAATCCTTCCTCACCCAGATGTAGTAACCGGTTAGTGTGGGTGGGCTGCTCTGTTATTTCTGTTTCGTGGGTGGGTTGCTGGACTAACCAGGGCACTGACCGGCAGAAAGTCAGGTACCCTGTTAGTCTAATTGGCAAAGGGGAGAAATGTGGCGAAACCAGCTTCGCCACTGTGAACTGGAGAGGCCTGGCTGCTATCCTCCTGCCCTGCGACTACGGCCCATGGACATATTGCTCTATAAACACTATATTTGGGCATGTAATAATTTATATTGCTGCTACTGGCCCTTTAAAATCAGCGATGGACATATTGGGACTTTTGGGACTAATGTCCCTTTAAGACTTTGTAACATATCACAGTAATACTGTCTTAAATATTATGTAGGTATTTATGTGTTCAGTTAAACTGGGGATATGTAGAAATGTGTGTTTTATGTGTTAAATGTATCAGTATGTAATTTTATGTCTTTTACTGTCTTTTTGCAACCATGTGGTTAATGGAGTCTGACTCTAGTCCTAGATAATTGGATTACTTCTCCAATTAACTCCAGGGCAGAAGGGAGGAAGCCGGGATGCATTGTGGGGGATGTTTTACTTCTGTTTGGGCCAGATTGTGCCATGCTGCAAGCCAGGGCCCAAAAGATACTTTTAGTAACTTTTAAACCCCTGGTCGGATTCATGCCATTTTTTAATATGTTGTTCCCCTGAATGGATTGATTGTGGATATGTATTTTTATGTGAATGTGATGTATGGTTTTAAAGTTATGAAAGTTGTGTAAAAGTATATTTTACTCTGTATGCATAATGGGATTATGTGTCACACTAAGGGGAGGGGATGTGTGGGAGGTAACATCTATGTCATTGGTTCTTTTATGCCTCCCCCTGGGTGTGGCCTGTATGTGTGAGTTGGAAATAAAAGCCAGGCTGGATGAGCCAGTCCAGAGTTCCTGTTTTACCCTCAAAGTGAAGTGTCGTCTCATTATTGGGGGAAGGATTTATTGTAGGCTGTTCCAGTTGACTGCTAGGAGTACAAGCCTATTCGTATGGTTCCTATTCAATGGTCTACAGCATTCATATGCTTGGGAGAATTTAAAAGGTTTCTTGGATTCGGTGATTGTGGTGTCTGCCAGAGTGCTTGGAGTCCTCAGGAAGCACTAGGAGCATCCATTAACGGAGGTACTCAGTCGGGGTGCCAGGCGATCCGTTACATACAGCTTACAGCAATATACAAGGAGCACTGACTGTCCCGGGATATTATACACACAAACCTGTATTATACAGGGTGCACTGACTGTCCCGGGATATTATACACACAGACCTGTATTATACAGGGAGCACTGACTGTCCTGGGATATTATGCACACAGACCTGTATTATACAGCTTACAGCAATATACAAGGATCACTGACTGTCCCTGGATATTATACACACAAACCTGTATTATACAGGGTGCACTGACTGTCCCGGGATATTATACACACAGACCTGTATTATACAGGGAGCACTGACTGTCCTGGGATATTATACACACAGACCTGTATTATACAGGGAGCACTGACTGTCCTGGGGTATTGTACACAGACTTGTGTTATACAGAGAGCAGCACTACACAGGGACCACTGACTGTCCTGGGATATTATACAATGACCTGCATTATACAGGGAACACTGACTGTCCTTGGATATTATACACAGACTTGTGTTATTCAGAGAGCAGCACTATACAGGGAGCACTGACTGTCTCAGGATATTATACACACAGACCTGAATTATACATTGAGCACTAACTTCCCGGGATATTATACACAGACTTGTGTTATACAGAGAACAGTATACAGGGAGCACTGATTGTCCCAGGATATTATACACTGACCTGTATTATACAGAGAGTAGAGAGAGTAGTACTATAGTATTACACAGATAGCTGAGCATATACCCATGTCCCAATCTCTAGACTACTAGTACCTGTCAACAGCATCTCCCCGGGCTGGGCAATGCAGGCTTAAGTGTGCGACAGCTCACACAGGTGATTCAGCGCACTCACTGGCAGGGCCAGACTGGGAATACAAAGCATTGTATATATGTAGTATATAGGTATACAGTAAGCATACACACACACACATCTCCTCTCACCCCTGTGTGTGTGTGTGTGCGTCTGTGCCCCTGCTAGTGAGAAAGCTTGTGTGTATGTCAGTGAGCTTGTTTGTAGTGAGCTTGTGTGTCAATGAGCTTGTCTGTAGTGAGCATGTGAGTGTGTCAGTGAGCTTGTCTGTAGTGAGCGTGTGTGTGCGTCAGTGAGCTTGTCTGTAGTGAGCTTGTGTGTGTCATTGAAGCTTGTATTTAGTGAGCTTGTGTGCATGGCTTCTACATGGGCACACTGAGCAGTTGCCCAGGGGTTCCACAAGCATTCCCACCGTAATACCCATGTGCCCAGGTCTATAGAGGAGACATGCTTTCTTGCTGTGGGCCCTCTCAAGCCGGTGAGGAGATCAAGTATCTCCCTCACTGGCCCAAAGGCCCTTCGGTAGTGACAGGGAGGGTGGGAGGACCTGGGAAACAGAGCGCTCCTCACGTGAGCATGCTGTGCCGAGCGTTACCGCATATTACCATGGCAACGCTCCGACCAGCATTCTACTCTCAGTAGGAGTGAAGACAACTCTACTAAAGACAACTCACCACCACCAGACCAACAGGACACAGCACCCCTCACACACACAAAACACCCCAGACACAAAGCACCCCTCACACACACACAGCACCCTCACACAGCACCTATGACACACACACACACTCAGCATCCCTCACACACACAGCACCTCTGACACACATACACAGCACCACCAACACACACAGGGCCCCTCACACACACACAGCACCCCTGACACAAAGCACCACACACACACACACACACACATGTATTTAAGCCTACCTGGCACTCCAAATGGGACAGTTGGCAACTATGAATCTGTATAGCTGGCAGGAGGATCCATGAACCCTTCTAAATTGTGCCTTGAAGCTTGAGTCCAACAGGGAAAGAGCAAGTAATTAGGATAAGTGAAACTAAAAGCCATTGTCAGTATAGAGGCCTCCACACAGGGTCTCCATTTTATAATATTGTTTGTTTACATGCAGAGCTAGTAAATCTTTTTGATATCAGAAATGAATCATTCCACGGACCATGACTAATTATCCATTGTCTGGCAACTCAACCTACATTTCTGTGCATGATTAACTAACATCCAGGCACATAACACAAAGCTAGACCATTTTAGACCTCAATTACGCTATATGCCAACTGTGAAATGCTCTTAATGTTCTCACTTGAAATATTAATGTTTGTTACCACCTGTTTCAGTCTTCAAAATTATTAACATTGAAAAAGTTTGCGAAAACGGTTTGTTTGTTTTTAATAAAAATAATTGATTACCATTATGAAATATTCATTTTTTTAAATTAATATTTAAAATGTAAAAATATATATATTTTTAATTAAAATAATTGATTACTATTATGAAATATTCAGATTTTTTTATTAATATTTAAAAATTTAGCACAATCCAGCTCTCTTTTTATTGCTTTCAAAGAAATGCCCACTGCATTATTTTAGATTTTTAATAAGTTTACTATCCATGATTTATATATATATATATATTTGTTTAATATGTTGCAAGATAATTTCATCATCAAATGATTCAATATGGGCAGATCCTGACCGCTATGCTGAGAAGTCGCTTCATCATTGACTGCAGACTACCATAACTGCGAAGATGACCCATACTTTATGATATTCTCCACCTCTATATCTTACAAGTGTGCTGAGTTGTTATGCCCATGAGAAAGGACTTGCTTGTACTTCTCCGCAATACTGGCAACCTCATGAACTACCTCCCCTTCTACAGTGGAGATTATGGTTCCTTTATCACTCTAACCATCGGGTCAGAAGACCACAGAGTCACCTATATCTTGCCCCTATATCCATCCGGATACCTATGACCTTAGGGACTATGCTCAACACCCCTCAGATGATCATTCCCTGTAACAAAGGACATCCTACCTATTCACACCAGGATACCTCACTGTTACGTTGTGTTCTGCTGTAGATACCCACATATCTGATGCTATTATCATTTTAATAATTAATCCTTCATCATCATATCTCTATAAGCATAGCTTTCTGCCACATATGTGGTTAATGAATATGTGATGTTTCACTATCCTAACTGTTCCTATATACCACTGGACCTGCAACCTCTTACAGGACATATGATGCCAAATGTATTGTTGTATAATGTTACATTACTTAAAAAAACGTGGCCATGTGGTCATTATAACTGTATGTATAGTTTTTTTGACTTGTGCTTACATACTTGTCACTTATCTCATGTACAATATTTGCCTGTATTCTGCTATACACACTAAATAAAAAATTGATTGACAAATAAAAAGTTGTCTTGATATGAGTAGTTGGATAATCCTTACATCAAAAGAAAGCTGTGATGTTTGGATACTAGTTTCTAATGAAGGGGAGCTTTCATGAAAAAAAAATACCCTTTGATAATTTTACTTATTTTTATACCTCCATTCTTCTACAAAGGAAAATAAATGAATGGAAATTAAAAGTCTACATTATTTCTTCCATGAATTATGTATGTATCATGCTTAATTGCCACTTGAGTTATCATTCCCTCCTATTTGTCGACTAATCTCAGAGATCCATTTCACATGGATGGGCCAAGATGAATACAAATATTTTAACTAGTTCAATCTCTCCCCCTATTTACTTCCATACAGTGGATATTCTTACTTTACCAAAAATAAAGAAAATCCCTTAGATAGAAAGTCTATCCAACTGCCTTGTGAGAAGCCTCATCTCAGAGCAGTGCTGGGACATACATGCATGCATATGTACATAAACACATAAATAATAATAAGCAATAATGTATTGTAAGTGAAAATATAATGAGAGAGAATCAGCATCATTCTGTCTGTCTACCTCGTCTGCTGGCCACCTACTATCGAGGAGAAGCTGAATTAAAGGAGGTAGATACAAAAGGCAGTTGCCACCTGGGAATGTAACACCTAACCTAGTCCTAACCCTAACCCCAAAATATCAAATAATATTATTAAAATGTAAATAACAGTGCAATGTGTATTAATTAAAAATTACACCATCTCAGGGTTATACAACCTTTCCATTTAATTGTTAATTATTTTGTCATTGCCATTATTTTTTTCCCATCACTTTTATTATATTAAGTTTCATTTTTTTTTTATTAACTCAGTTAAAAGTGCCCCGACGCTCAAAGGATGAATTGATATACTATTTACATTTTTAAATAATTTTTATACTTTTTTTTTCATTTAACACCAAAACTGCATAATATTTCAATAATGAAAGCACTTTCCATTTTAACTGAATGATCTCATGTTGTTGCTTTTTGACCTGTGTTTAAAACTATAAGTCTCTAGGATGAAACTAAGAGAACACTATTGCAACTTTAGCTTAATGAAGCAGTTTTTGTGTATAGATTATGTCTCTGAAGTATCATTGCTCAATTCTCTGCCATTTAGGATTTAAATCACTTCTGTTTCTGTTAACGCAGCCCTAGCCGCACCTCCCCTGGCGGTGACTCACAAAGCATGCATGAAAAAAAAAAGGTTTAATTTTCAATCCGATGTTAACATACTTTAGAAGTTTTTTTTCTAATATCCTGCTCTGTGAATTGAACTTTAATTACATACAGGAGGCTCCTGCAAAGTCTAGCAAACTATTAACAATGCAGGAAATAAGAAATTCGAAATTTAACAGAATGTGTAATAAAGTAAGTTTAAACATTAAATCTCATTTTACAGGAAGTGTTTAGGAAGACTGTGCAAGTAATGTGCAGGAAGGTTTGACAAGGCTGCATAATTGCATAACTCCTAAAAGCCAGCAAATTGAGCAGTGAGACTTAAGAGGCTTGATCTATACACCAAAACAGCTTCATTAAGTTAAAGTTGTTTTGGTAACAATAGTGTCTATTTAATTGAGTTATTTATACAGACCAATTCTGATGCTAAGTTCTAAACATGGAGCAAACAGTTGACATAGACAAACTGATTTCCATACTGATACCACAATAGCCATCTGTGGACTCCATAGTTGTACTCGTTACTAACATAGTCTCTGGTAACAGCACAATCGCAAAGACTAGAAAGTATTTCAAATAATGTGTAATAATTTGGCAAGGACAATGCATGGATCAAACATTTATCATGGTCAGAATACTTTGAGTTTATGACTCGCCATAATGATACTTATCATTATTACATATTACACTTATGCTTATTAATATTTTTGACTTCCTTTATTTTGGAGTGCAGTGTTACATCCACTGATGAGCAATGAAATATAGTAGAAACATGTTTTTTTAAAATAAGTATGACATTGAGACACGTCACGATGAGCTGCACATTTTTAAAGAACATAAGAAAATAAGCATTATATTTAAGCAGGTTGGTTATTCGTGTCCAAACAGTGAACAACAAACGTGTAGGTAAAGGCTTGCATTGGACACAGTGCTATGAAATAATATGTGTGCATGATATGACAGACATATCTAAGGTGAGAACATATATCAGGTAATAATCGGTAGAGTGTATTTAGACATTTGCTTATACAAAACATTATGTAAGGAATGGACTGTAAAAATCAGAAGCTAGTAAATGACACCCACACCTAAGGAGTTAGAAACAGGATCGTGCTGATGTGAGACTTAGGACCGTCACTGTAACGGATCCCCTGTACTCCGACCGAGAACCTTCCGTTGATGCTTCCTAGCTTGCACAGAGGACCAGAGGCACTGCACCGGACACCACAACCACCGCAGACTCCACAACCGCCATAGCTTAACTGGAGTCTCACTGTCTTCCTTGAACCCTGGATCAGCCTCTGTCCTCCAGGACCTTGTGGGAAAGACCTCTCCTCCACGAGAGTGTATCAGGAACAGCTCTTAAAAGAGCTAAGTGATTAAAGCTCAGGGGAGTATACAAGGTATAGCAATCCCCAGTGTGATTATAGCAGTTCCCCTCCAATCACGAGACGACTACGTGTTGATGGTCAAACAGGAACAGAGTGCACTGATGCTTTATTGCTGCTTATATACACATTTTCCAACAAGGTTACCACTCACGTGGGCCTTGTTGGATACTGACAACATAGATGTAACAACCAATCATCTACAGACAAACAGTTAAACACTCCCATTCATTACAGCAAAATCATCCCCTCTGCCTGTGATATAATTACTGAACACAATGGGCTAATGTAATTATCACAGGCAGGAAAATATGCAGTTTTTACACATTTCTTATAACTTTAAAATTACACATCATTTTCGCATAAAACTAAAATGTTTAGAAACAGCATAACTAGGGAACAAACATATCCAAATTTAATTCAGCCATTCGGGAGTTAGCTGGAAGTCTCTTTTGACCAACCGCACGCACATTTTCATGCCCAAAACAGTTCCAGAGATTTGAGCTGTGCAGCCGGTCTATTCATTTAAATTTAAATGCTGTTTGAATGCACGAACGGGTGCCGTTCGTGCAAATAGCCATATTACTGTGGCGTTCAAATGGTTGAACACCGTTCAACTCCATTCGAATGTAATAGTTCCAGGGAAGGTAAAACTTTAGCGGTGTTCGTGCCGTCGAGTAGCTGATTTCAGTTCCATGAACTCAACGGCAAAACAACCCTGACCGCGTTCGGCTGAATTAAAATGGCTGCCACCACATGTTCGTTTTTCGAATGGCGATCACTTTGACTACTTCGGCACTTTGGCTGCATCCGAAGTGCCATAACAAAATTGCAGATCCCTTCCCAGAGTATTTAAAGGGATACAAACAGTACAATAAAATTCAATATGCCCAAATAATGTTTTTAAAGGGCACAATCTCCCAGGGGCCATAGTCACAAGGCAAGAGGCTGGCAACCAGGCCTCTCCAAGACCAAGTGGTGAAGGGCACTTCGTCACAGTCACATATAAGATTGAGTCCTTCTTCAGCCAACACCCTACAATGGGAAGCGTAGAAGACCTGCAAGGTGGTCGCCGGTGGAGACAGCGAGAAAGGCGTAAGGTAAGTTGTTCCCCCAGCTCCAGGCCATTGTGCAGGCCAGCATCTTCAAGCCATGGACTTAGGAACTCCTCAAGGCTAAGTAATTCACCAATAGGAGCTGGCAGAAGACTGTTTTGTGCTGTGGATGCCGAATAATCCTCTCCTTGCATGGGTGGTGCTTCAGGGCCTTACCCCTTGTGGCCTGCAGCCAAGGAGGGCTAGCACAAGCAGTGACAGGTATTTGAGTAAACACTGAGCCCGAGGCAGGCACCCCCTCTCCCAGCTCCTCACACCATCGATCTTCCACTTGGTGCATGGTAGATGATTTTGTTGCTTGATCTGCTATTGTTGCCCAGAAGCATTCAAATATATTTTCTAGCTTCAGCAGAGAGCTTTGGACTGAGCCACTTAGGTTCAGTGATACATTCTGCCTGCGATGCTGTAGTGTGTTTGCTATTTTGGCGTGTTCTACCTCCTAGAGAAGGCAAGCAGAAGCAGTCAATGAGCCTTCCTAGAGATCTGTTAGGTGATCCAGTGGGGACTGGGATGACCCCCACTAGTACAGTGAGGGGGGGACGATGTGATAAGAAGTTGGCGCTGTGATGCACAGAGCGAACGAGCGGCTGTCTCTCTCTCCTAACTGCTCAATAGGCCTCCGTGGAAAACGCTGATCTCGGTCTTAAAACAGGAAAATAACATTTGCCGTGGTTTCCTCCCGGGACAAGGATATGTCAGCTGTGAAAACTTAAGGGTAGAGTTGGCAGTTTAAGTGATTTTAGAGCTCCGTTCTATGGAGCTTTCAAGATGTTCTGCTTATTAATATATTGACTACTACATATGATATGTAATAGCAGTCTTTATGTTTGTATATACTAATTACTGTTTGCGATATACAGTGTTTAATCACATAGTAAATAAAATACAATAATACTAATGTGTATATGCGTATAAATGTTTAGAATATTTATTTAATCATGGTATTTGATGCATTAGTCAACATTTAGATTCAAGACTGAAAAATATAATTCTACTTCGGTCTTCTCATAAATGTGATCCTCATCCTGTAAGAATTGCAACATTTTCAAGAATGTAATCACATTTTTAATTATAATTAAGGCATATTTATGAACTAAATGAATTTAATATAGCTAAGTCAACACATCAGGAAAAAAAAGAAATAAAATGTATGCATTGTGAAATAAATACAATAGAAGATAATGAACATTAAACAACCATAATCCATGTATCATGCGGAAAAGGTAGCTGCACATAATCCAAAACCCCCATTGTACATAATTAATTCTAAATTTAGACAAATAGTTCTAGCAGCTGCCAGAAAGACCACCCTTCATACGTGACTATCTTCTGATAAACAAGCCTGAATGCTCCTCCAATCCAAAGTGGCCTAAATGCTTTGACTGGATTGGGTAGAGGTCTCCCAATGTAAAAAATGCAAAGCTTCTCAATTTCTTAATTATTTTTTTGTGTGTGGTCCTTAAACCAATATGTGAATCCTCAATATTAGGCTCTTATTGACAAAAGCTTTATACTGACAAACTAGTACTAGAACCGAACATGCAACATTTAATTCAATTTTTTTTGTTGTTAAATCCTATCTATGTGTATCTATCAGGGTGTTCTGTTATGTGACCCCAACACCCATCATATCCATCTGTTCAATTTGAAACAATAAAATGTTAAAAAAATAATAATTAACAGAGGTTTTTAGCCCACTTGGCAACTGTGAAGAAATGCAAATACAATGCAGCCTCTGAAGATTGATGGGAGTTTAATGTGTTTTTAACAGTTTATGTATTCCTTAATCTTGTTATAATGCAAATGCCTATGTTTCCTATAAGGGTAAAATACTTTGTAAAGTTTTATAAGAAAAACTCCTTATTATCTCATTTAAAATTACACCAATGTAATTTGACAAACTCTCTTTTCCATGGACGTTTGCCATGAACTCAAGGAGGACTGTAAAAGCTGGCCTTCTGCCCACAGACTATGTTCCAGGTCTGAGACCCTGTTCAGGAGTTACCCTGCACAGGCGCCATTAGCAGCTTTTCCTCAGTGCCCCTGGTTTAGCACTTTCCCTTTATTCAAAAGGAACCAAAGCTAGCTCCCTGGTGGTCTTTGGCATGAACAAAACACATGAACGGTCCTCAGCGGTACTTAGCCGCGACCGCTATGGAACTAATTTTGGCATGAGAACTTTGTGGTTCCCTGGTCACCTCAGTGGTACTTAGCCGCAAATATTGTGGAACTGTTTTCTGCATGAGGTGACCATACAGTTCACAGACAACTTGGTTCCGGGATTTTGAACCACTTTGCAATCCACTAGGAGAGCGAAAGGTGCCTGAGACTAAGGGGAACAAATGCTACCTGACTGAGCATCCCTTATTTCGGCCTCATGAGCTCCTGAATGTTGACCAGTAAAAGCATCAAACACTCAGGAAGTATTTTGGGCTTGAATCACATGTGCAGCCAGTCAGAACTTTGACACGGTGGCGTTTCCCCTATACTGCATGAATCTGAGCGCTATTTGGACAACTTGGGTGCTCAGATCAGGGCTATTTAGGGATGTATGATATGTGGGGCTATTGTATATTTTTATTATGTTTTGGGGTATTTTTATGTTTTTATGATTTTGTGTTTGGCTCTCTGTTCGTGGGAGATAATTAGCTTACCGATCTTTAACTCAGTTATCTCCCAGGCACAGAGATCTCTGGGAGAGGCTTGCATTGTATTATTTAGAGACCCCACGCTGGGGGTTGTGTAAATAAGCAGGCAACTTGGCCATAATAAACCAGTTCCTTTTCACCCTTCACTCAGTCTGGACTAGTGTTTGGGTGGATCAGCTACACTCTCTGCAGAATAGCTTAATCACTTGAAGCTGTACCCAGGACCTTGTTCCAGGACGGGAAGTGACATTGAGACCCCAGCCAAGCTACGGCAGCTAGGAACTGAAGCACTACTGGTGTCCTGGTGATAGCTAGGAAGCGAGCTTGACAGATGTACTCAGTTGGGGTGCCAGGCGGTCCAGGGATCAACTAAGATGCTTGTCTTTATATTGGCTGGTGGGCTTGATCTTCATCAAGTTGTGGTGTACTGGGCTAAGTGGTGGTATTTGTATTTATTTATTTTATTTACTGGAACATTGGGGATGATTACTATACTCCATAAAGTTGCCCAAGAGTGAGTTTGTGCTCAGGACCAATATATCACGGTTATTCACTAAAGTGTGAATCGTTGAGAATTCAAAGTGAATTTGCATTTTTTAGCTGGAATAACTAGAAATAGTTTAATCTTTTCAAGTCAGCTATTGTTTCTTAAAAATCACTTTGAATTCACATTGAATCCACAATAATTCACACTTTAGCGTTTTTAACACATTCGAAAAAACTCCACTTTACACTTCATTCCAGCAGTCTCATTTTTCTCCAAACGTTATAGATTCATTTTGTTTCCGCTTATAGAACAAGATTCAGCAAAACGCATTTTCATATTGCTATTTTCTCTTCTTGGATGTGAAACATGAAAACTAATTTGCTTTTTATTTCCTAGTGCGACCAAGCCTCGTTCCTGCAACCTTGTTTTAAGATGAAGAATGGGTTACTCTGCTCGTTGTCCTAATGCTCGTCTCAGCAACTTTTGAAATAATCTACTGGCAGAATCAATTACCAAAGGTTAGTAACACGCGGGCTTTTGACAGTATATATTACCATTGCCCTTATCATTTTTGGAGCAATAATTTGTATTAACCTTACTCACCACATTGTGAAATTTCCAGGGATGATAGCTGTGCACTTTGTGATGTATTCTGTTTATTAAGCATTCAAGAAAACAATAGAAGAGTTGTTTAGAGTGTAAGCTTCCAAGACAACGTAGATCTCTTTTCAGGCATTTTATGATCTTGTATTGTCTTCTAAAGCTTGGTATTTGAATCATTTTTGTTAATAAAGGAATGCCCATGTATCTATTTGTTTTCTATGCTTATATGTTCAACAAACTACCGACACTTTACCTATATAAACAATATTACATAACCTACCGAGTTTAACCTCTGAATTTTTAAGAAAAATGCCGTATGAAACCCCGTCTGTTTAATAGACTTTATGCAGTTTCAGCACCGCAAGGACTATATCCGTGTTTCAGGAAAATTAATTTATCTGTTAACGTGACGTCTATTATATGTCAAATGGGAGAGACATTTTTGTTGTCCCAAAATGATTAAACTCATTTAACAATTGCTATCCCTTAAGTTTTCTTTTGCAAAGCTTGGCCAAATTACTGCATTCACCTACATCCCGCGTGACATAATCACTGATCTCTTTAGGTTTTGGCACAATCAGTGCATGACACTCTGGGTCAAAAAGGCACTCAGAAGAATACTTTCAGACAACCTCATCAGCAGTAAGTGTCCCTGGGCAAGATGCCTAACAATTTATATCTGCCTGCCTCAAATCCTCATAAATTGTAAGCTGATTTGAGCTCACTTTTCTAGAATTGTAAAATTCAGTGGTGTATGTTGGTGCTTTATCAATTATAATAATAATGTCGTCATAATAATATTGGCCTCAAAGCAGTAAGCCAATTAATCCCACAGGACAACTTAGTACTGATTACACATAGTATAGAGACAACGCTCAGTGGTGAATTCCAATCTGTGAAGAAATGACTATATTATTCGATATTTTGTTGCATAGTTCTTGCTTTTTGTGTACTTTCCATTCGGCAGATGGGTCTGCCGAACAGAGACCACCCCTGGCTCACTTAACTTCAAAGCCGGCATCACTTTCACCCTCTATGTGTGCGGTCAGCGTTCGTACTGTCGAACGCCACGTGGCAGAGAAAACCGCGGCCATCTTTTTTTCGCCAAACAAAGGCAGCGGGACTTGGTCGTCGAGTGTCTGGAACTAAAATCGGACACTCGACTTCCCAAACACCGGTCTCCATCATGCGAACGCTGGAACTAGTGATACCGATTAGCTAGGAGAGCGCTATTCGGTACAAAGATGCACACGAATGAGGGGAACAATCGCTGCTAGGAGCCAGGGGAATTCATTCGGTACTTTTATGCATTTCTTCCCTTTTTCTGAAGTGACCGGCAAAACCACACGAACCTCTGGAACTATTTTGGGCAGTCCGGCCCCAGTGGACCGGTCACAAAGGACTTCCATACTTTTTGCGAACCCCTGAACCGATCCGGGTGAAATTTGGATATGTTGGTCACCCGGATCGGGGCTATCAGGGGATATAGTATTTGTGGGATACCCCAGGTATAAAGGGGTGTTCCAGAAATTGGGGAAAATAGTGAATTTTCAGCCTGGAGATAATTAGGTTGTTACTATATCAGACCTGATTATCTCCAGGACTAGGGGAGGGAACTGCCTGTTTGTATTGGGTGTGTTTTATATTTTTACTGTTCGGGATTGGATAATTGTTACTCCTCCCTGTGGGATGTCCCCTTGCATGGGGACCTGCATAAAAAGCCATGTGTGTGAATAAACGTTAGTTCTGCTTGTATCCTGAACCTGGACTCTGACTGTTATTTGGAATTCGTATGCTGTAACGAGGGAATTATCTTATGCAGCTGTTATATTCCGTATGGACTTCGTCCCTGTAACTACCGAACCGGATTCTCGCTACCTTAGGCTCTGACCGTCCGGGAGGAAACTACCGAACTCGATTTGGTTAAACGTGGTTTCCTTACAACTGGTGGCAAGCGGAGGGATTCGAATCCCGAATGGACATTGCAAACCAAGCAAGGGAATGAATGGCTCAGCAGTACCAGCTACTTAAAAGAACCACACTAAAGGATTTACTGGAAGCTCGAGGCAGAGTGGCAAGTAACAAGACAAAAGCCACGTTAATTGCAGAATTAATACAGAGCGATAATACCAGCAACACAGAAATGGATCAAGAGGAAGAAAACGTGATGCAAAAGGACATCCGATGGATGCTCAGTCTGTTGGGACCCAACCCAGCTACAGAGGCGGTTCTGCAGGTCATGGCACAAGCTAGACAATCGCAAAAAGAGCGAGAGGACCGGGACAGACCGTCACAGGGGGATTTACTACACTCCCCGGGAAGTACTGGGGAAATACCAAAGAAGGTAAACTATGCAGCCTTTAAATCTTTTAATGACAATGAGATGGAAATTGACAGTTACTTGCAAGACTTTGAACGCCAATGTGCACTGGAGGGATTAGACTCCACGAAATGGGCTGCAGTCATTAGCAGTAAATTGTCAGGTAGAGCAGCCGAGGCGCTGCGAGCAGTACCTGAGGGGGACATACATAATTATGAAAAAATAAAAGACATTTTGTTGGCCAGATATGCTGTAACTCCGGAGGCATACCGGAAAAAGTTTAGAGATCTGAGAAAGACTGGGAGAGATTCCCATACGGAATGGGCGTTTCGGCTACAACGGGCGGCCCGCAATTGGATGAAGGGCTGCCAAGCAACCACCCTGGAGGATGCTTTGCAACTTATGTTACTGGAGCAATTTTTTAATCACTCTGCAGAGGACATAAAAGACTGGGTTAAAGATAGAAAACCAAAAACTGTGGAGGAAGCCGCCAGGTTAGCGGATGAGTATCAGGATAATAGGAGGAAGGAGCAAGGGGTGAGCAGACCACCTTTTAAGCCTAACTACCAGGCTCCAACAACCCCTACCCCTCCTAGACCCTCCATGAGTAACCCTTCACCGAACCCAGCAAACACACCACGTCCCCCTGCAGTGTGTCATTATTGCAAACAACCAGGGCATTATAAGAATCAGTGCCCTCGCTTAAACCGGGGAAGCTGGGAAAGGCAACCCCCACAACAACCCAGGGCAGCTGCTCATTGTGTGCAACAGGAAGGCACAACCGGTGTTCCTAACCAAGAAGAACAGTGGAGTGTGTTACACGAGGTCAACCCAGTTCAAGCTGGGGGTGACAACCGGGACCACCACCGCCAATGGATTACCGTAGATGGCGTGGGGGCCCGGGCTCTGAGAGACTCTGGGGCTACTTTGACTGTGGTGCAACCTCACACGATCAGAGCGCAAGCTCGCACCGGACGCACAGTCGCTGTGAGGGTGGCTGGGGGCGCTATCCACAAACTGCCCACTGCTAATATCCTTGTTGATTGGGGTTCCGGGTCCAAACAGCTGGAGGTGGGGATTATGCAAGAACTACCCGCCGAGGTTTTGTTGGGAAATGATGTAGGATGCTTGACCTCCCAACTGGCCCGAGACCCCCCTGCCGAGGCATACCCAGTTACCACCCGAGCTCAAGCCAGACTGGAAGCTCCGCTGCACTCTGAGGAAAACCAGGTAAGAGTCGAAATACCCCCCTTACCCGATCCTCCCTGTCCTTTCTGGGATACCCCCCAGGGGTTTGAACAAGAGCAGCGTACCGATCCCACATTAGAGGGTTATAGGAAGGCAGCGGCCGTTACCCCAGGGAACAACCCCCACGAAAAGTTTGAGTGGTATAAGGGGTTGCTGTATAGAGTGACCGAGGGGGTGGGACAGGGGGCCACCCAGGTCATCAAAAGACAGTTAATTGTACCCCGTAAATTCCGGGCTGAATTGCTAAAACTCAGTCATGACATTCCCCTAGCAGGACATTTGGGGGTTAAAAAGACAAGAGACAGGTTAACCCAAACCTTCTTCTGGCCCAGGGTCACCCAGGACCTCAAGTATTACTGCAGGACGTGCGACGTCTGCCAACGGGTGGGAAAAAGGGGAGACCTTCGGAAGGCCAAACTTCACCCATTGCCCATTATAGAGCAGCCCTTTCACCGAGTAGCGGTAGATTTAATAGGACCCCTCAGCCGACCCAGCCAGTCGGGCAAAAAGTTCATACTAACCGTGGTCGACTACGCCACTAGATACCCAGAGGCAGTCGCCCTCACCAATATAGAGGCAGAGACCGTGGCCGAAGCCCTTATTCAGATTTTCACCCGAGTAGGTTTCCCACAAGAGATCCTATCCGATCGGGGAACTCAGTTCACGGCTACCCTGACACAACAATTGTGGCAGAGCTGTGGGGTGAAACCCCTGTTCAGCGCCCCGTACCATCCCCAGACTAACGGGCTCTGTGAACGTTTCAATGGCACTCTAAAACAGATGCTAAAAACCTTTACGGAGTCCCACAAGAACTGGGAAAAATTCCTCCCCCACCTTCTGTTTGCCTACCGTGAAGTGCCCCAGGCCTCCACTGGGTTTTCCCCCTTCGAACTCCTGTACGGGAGAAAAGTTCGGGGCCCACTGGAGCTCGTACGGGAACACTGGGAGGGCAATACAGACGAGGGGGGAGTCCCTATCGTCCAGTATGTTCTGGAGTTCCGGGACCGTCTGCGGGCGCTCACTGCATCGGTTCGGGAGAACCTGCAGACGGCCCAGGAGGACCAGAGGAAATGGTACGATAGGGGAGCCCAAGATAGAGTACTAGAATTAGGGCAAAAGGTGTTAGCTTTGAGGCCAGTTAAAAAGGATAAGCTACAAGCCGCATGGCAGGGACCATTTAAGGTAGTAGAACGGGTTAGCGAGACCACCTACATCGTGAGCAAATGCTCAGATGAAAGGCTGACCAAAGCCTTCCATGTGAATATGCTCAAACCATACTTTGAGAGAACAGAGGATGTGGGCGCCGTGTGTGCGCCCGCCACAGAAGATAGCGAGGGACTACCCCTCCCCGATTTACTAGACACCGCTCCCTGTACTATTGACCAAGTAAGCTTGGGTCAAAATTTAAACCCCCTGGAGAAAGGTGAGGCCACGCAACTGCTGCAGAGATACCAAGAGATGTTTTCAGCCACCCCAGGCTATACCTCCGCTGCGGTACACCGCGTGGAAACACAGGGAGAGACGCCACTGCGGCAACAACCATATCGGATCCCGGAAGCAGTGCGTGAGAATATGCTCACCGAGTTAAGGGATATGTTACAGTTAGGGGTAATAGAACCCTCGCAAAGTCCTTGGGCCTCCCCGGTAGTACTAGTGCCGAAGCGCGACGGTACCACGCGCTTCTGTGTAGACTATCGGAGGCTTAACGATCGTACCATAACAGACGCCTACCCCATGCCCAGAATAGATGAGCTCTTAGACCGTATGGCGGGGGGGAACTACTTGACTACCCTGGACCTGTGCAAAGGTTATTGGCAGATCCCCTTGGAGCCTGCGGCCATCCCCAAGTCGGCATTCGTCACCCCTTTCGGGCTATACCAATTCAAGGTTATGCCCTTTGGGATGAAGAATGCCCCGGCTACCTTTCAGAGGATGGCCGATAGGCTCCTGGAGGGGTTTCAGGACTTCGCATGCGCGTATCTAGACGATATTGCAGTCTACAGCCGCACATGGGGAGACCATCTGGGCCATGTGTCCAGGGTATCCAACGAATCCACCTCGCAGGGCTCACGTTAAAACCCGACAAATGTCACGTAGGACTGGCCGAGGTACAGTATCTCGGCCACCGGGTGGGCTCCGGTAGACAGCGTCCAGAACCAGCTAAGGTAGAGGCCATAGCGAACTGGCCCCAACCTCGGACCAAAACCCAGGTACTAGCCTTCTTAGGGACGGCCGGTTATTATAGAAAGTTTGTCCCAGAGTACAGCGCCCTGGCCAAACCCCTCACCGACCTTACCAAAAAGGCCCTCCCCAAACAGGTTTCCTGGACCCCAGAGTGCACGGACGCTTTCCAGAAGCTTAAAGCGGCATTGAGTGAGGCTCCTGTGTTGGCAGCACCCGACTACACTAAACAATTTCTTGTACACACAGATGCCTCCATGTTCGGACTGGGAGCCGTGCTAAGCCAAGTGGGCACAGACGGCATGGAACACCCGGTGGCATACCTCAGCCGTAAACTGTTACCCCGAGAAGTCAGCTATGCCACCGTAGAAAAAGAATGCTTGGCCCTCGTGTGGGCACTCAAGAAGCTACAGCCCTATTTGTATGGGCGGGCATTTACCCTTATGACGGACCACAACCCCCTGGTATGGCTTAACCGGGTAGCTGGAGACAATCCCAGGCTATTACGGTGGAGCCTAGCCCTTCAACCTTATAATTTTACTATGCAGTACCGGCCCGGAAAGCAAAATGGTAATGCGGATGGCTTGTCACGCCAGACCGAACTGGACTCCTAAACCGCTACTTTTCTCGGACATCCCCAAGCCAACCCGACAGGGTCTAGGCGGGTATGCCGACCTATGGACTTATAGGGGAGCAGTGTGAAGAAATGACTATATTATTCGATATTTTGTTGCATAGTTCTTGCTTTTTGTGTACTTTCCATTCGGCAGATGGGTCTGCCGAACAGAGACCACCCCTGGCTCACTTAACTTCAAAGCCGGCATCACTTTCACCCTCTATGTGTGCGGTCAGCGTTCGTACTGTCGAACGCCACGTGGCAGAGAAAACCGCGGCCATCTTTTTTTCGCCAAACAAAGGCAGCGGGACTTGGTCGTCGAGTGTCTGGAACTAAAATCGGACACTCGACTTCCCAAACACCGGTCTCCATCATGCGAACGCTGGAACTAGTGATACCGATTAGCTAGGAGAGCGCTATTCGGTACAAAGATGCACACGAATGAGGGGAACAATCGCTGCTAGGAGCCAGGGGAATTCATTCGGTACTTTTATGCATTTCTTCCCTTTTTCTGAAGTGACCGGCAAAACCACACGAACCTCTGGAACTATTTTGGGCAGTCCGGCCCCAGTGGACCGGTCACAAAGGACTTCCATACTTTTTGCGAACCCCTGAACCGATCCGGGTGAAATTTGGATATGTTGGTCACCCGGATCGGGGCTATCAGGGGATATAGTATTTGTGGGGATACCCCAGGTATAAAGGGGTGTTCCAGAAATTGGGGAAAATAGTGAATTTTCAGCCTGGAGATAATTAGGTTGTTACTATATCAGACCTGATTATCTCCAGGACTAGGGGAGGGAACTGCCTGTTTGTATTGGGTGTGTTTTATATTTTTACTGTTCGGGATTGGATAATTGTTACTCCTCCCTGTGGGATGTCCCCTTGCATGGGGACCTGCATAAAAAGCCATGTGTGTGAATAAACGTTAGTTCTGCTTGTATCCTGAACCTGGACTCTGACTGTTATTTGGAATTCGTATGCTGTAACGAGGGAATTATCTTATGCAGCTGTTATATTCCGTATGGACTTCGTCCCTGTAACTACCGAACCGGATTCTCGCTACCTTAGGCTCTGACCGTCCGGGAGGAAACTACCGAACTCGATTTGGTTAAACGTGGTTTCCTTACACAATCTGCCGATAAAGCATTAGGATTAGTCCTGGGATCACAATGTATAATAACAGACTTTGGCTGAAGGTAGTATTTGGACTTCAAAAGGAAACGGTAAGTGGGGGAAAAGTGCAAACAATAAGTGCAGGCTAGTCATTCAATAAAGGGATCACTCCCAAATCCCACAAATGCAAAATACACAAAAAGTATAGTGATATACAAGTGAGGGCGCCACTATCACAACTGTGTGAATAATATTTACCACTCAGACGGCAGGAATGGCATGTAATAGAAACATAAACAGAAGCAATACATAGTGAAGTATTTAATAGTAGACAAAAATTTGATAAAATAACAATAAAGATAAACTCACACGTAAAGTGGCACAAAAAGAGATGTATCTGTTTGAGCAAAAGAGCTTATTAGCCTCACATGAGCTTAGTCCCCATCCAGTTGAAATGAGCTGATGGTACCTCAGAGTGTGAGTCCAGTATTAGATCACCAGTCCTCAGATGGATATAAAGGAAACTTGGTGGTATCTTGAGGGACTTCCGGGTATAAGCTTAAGGCTTCAATCCTGAGGGTTGTTCGGTAACTGCTCGACACCTTTCGTCTTGCGACTTTCTCAAGAACTATGTCCTCTTCTAATCTGGCGTTTTATATATGTTGAGTTGCGCGACTTTCTGTGTATTTAGACTTTGAAGCATATAACCATTGGTTTGTGGAATAATATATGGACGCGTTGAATGCATAGTGCCAACTGTAATGTTTGGTGGATGAATAATGAACTGAGTTTGTATATCACTTTTTTTTTACAAAGCAATGCAAAACAAAATCATGAGACAGTTAAAAAAATATCTTTGCTATTCCACCGAAAATCTATAAATGTAGGGCTGTGGCCTGTAGTTGTGGGAGGGGTTACCCGGCCTATAAAACAGCAGGTAACCCTCCTACGTGGGCCACCACTGATCACTTGGCCCACCCTCTGCTCCCTATATCACATCATTAATCCGGTGTGCCCTCTTTATTATAGGCCTAACCGCCCACTGGCTTCGGCACACCAGAACCGACTTACTCATCTATTCGGCTTTTGTCCCCGACCACAACTGTCCTCTTCCCCCCTTCCACAATGTACGAGCCTTTATGAATTAAAAAGCAGATCGACATTCACACACTACCAATATTTCTGTAAAAGACGAATGAATAAATGAACAATTACATTTTGGAAAAGTACATTGCTGTCATTTTTAGGTATCTCTGAACATCACTGGGTGCAATTTTTCTCCTGTGTTAATATGGCAGCTGTTAATCAAATTTTCTAAAAAATACTTTGCATTTAATTAATTCGTTATGGAGTTAAACAGCAAACTACGTGCTAAAATGTTTACCTTTCCGTCAGGTGGCAATTCATTGTTTTTTTTGTTTTTTTTACAATATGTTTGTTTCCTTTCACTCTGCAGCTGATTCAGACAAAGACTGCGAACAACTTAAAATACTGATTGATTTTTGTATATAATGCTCCTTTGGATGCCTTTTTACACCTTACGTTACATTGTTTAATAATTGAACATTTAGCTTTCACATCTTACTGGTAGCATTCACCTGGACATTATTTTTTATGAATATTCTTTCCTATAATTTTTTTTTAATCTCCTCTGTCCCCTTTAATGGACTCTGGCATGTCCTGACAGATTTACAGTGAGGACCCAGAAGGTGATTTGTGTGACGTGAACTCTGAAGAAATGAATAAATGACTATACAGAATTCCAAAAATAGCACAAGGTAGAGCTCTGGAGATGTCAAGTAGCACATAATTAAAATATATACCCTTGTACAAATTATTATTCTGTTTCCAAGTTATACACACAAACTAACATATCTTTGGTAGTCGTAATAGAAAAACAAACATGAAATTAGCACAACTGATGCACATTTAAACGTCGATCACAAGTACTGTAGATGTGTTTACTAAATGGAGGTAGTTCTTTATTTTTTTATAAGTCATTCCAAGCATGCAAACAGGGAGCCAAAAATTAAAAGTCCTGTGTGTTCTTTAAGTGATCTTTATTGATGTGTGTAAGCAATATGCTGACAAGGCTGCTTTGTCAAGACTAACAAGCACCAAATCCATAACAGGTAGATCTATATTGAACTGGTTCATTAGAAGCATTGGCAGACCACAATACATTGAACAGTTTCAAATACAACCAACTGGAAGGTCTTGTATTTAGCTACATGTACACAAGGGCATAATTGTTCATTATAACCTACTGTTTTATTGCACTCGCAAGCGAGTAATTAAGTGATCATATACATTTCTGTTATTCAGTAAAAGCAGTAAAAGTGGTAAACGAGAGTGTTCCTATGCAAAAAAAATAATTTTGAAGGCTTTACGTTAGATATTCTGCCATGTGATAAGTTAAAGGGTGAGAAACACTACTATTATATCAAATAAATAATTAAGTTTAGCTTAGAATATCATTTGTACAGTAGCAGAACTAATGGATCCTGGCGCAATACATTTATTTTGGCCCCCCTCTAGCGCAAGAATGGCAAAAAGGTAGATTTTCAACTTTCCAACTCCCATGATGCTTTGCCACCTGGGGATCTACTATTCGGCCATCTTTGCAGGGCTGTATATGTGAGCAGTGTTTGTGTGTTTGAATGTAAGCAAGTTTTAGCATAGTTTATGTGTGTGAATGTAGGAGTGTATTGTTTACTATTGCAATTTGAATGCAAGGGTGTGTTTGTATGTAGTGTTGGAGTTTGACTGCAGGGGTGTATTTGTGTATAGGATTGCTATTTGAATGTTGGGATATATGGACATAAACAGATACCTTGCCACACACACATACTGACAAAGATACAAATGCACACTGACACGCACAGATGCACTGCCACAGACACCTATACACACATACTGACACAGATATATATATATATATATATATGGTCAAAGATGAAGTAGGAGCACTCAAAAGGACTTTTTTCGGTGATTTTAATGTAGTGAAAAAAAGTTTACAACAAAGTGTAACGCATCTATTCAATCGACGTTTCGACCCCTAAGGGTAAACTTTTTTTCACTACATTAAAATCACCGAAAAAAGTCCTTTTGAGTGCTCCTACTTCATCTTTGACCATATATCTCAGACGCTGGTAGCACCTAAGGCAAGATAACTACAAATCTCTTAAGGGTGAGTGCCTGAATTATCTTTATCTTTATTTTTGTATATATATATATATATATATACACAGATACATATTCTGACACAGATACACAATTACACTGACACGCACAGATGCACTGCCACAGACACCTATACACACATACTGACACAGATATATATATATATATATATATATATATATATATATATATATGTGTATATATATATATATATATATATATATATATATATATATATATATATATACATATATATATATATATATATATATATATATATATATATATATATATACACACAGATACATATTCTGACACAGATACACATTTACACTGACACGCACAGATGCAAACATGTTCTTATACACATACAGATACACACTGGCACACACACAGATATGCATACATTCTGACATAGATACACATGCACACGAATACACATACAGATACACACACATTCTGATACAGATACACATATGCACTGACACACACAGATACGCACGCTGACAAAAACACACAAGTTCGAATTTACATATTTTACCCGCCCCCTTCTTTAATACTTTTTGGGTTCACTGAGGTAGGGTCTAGCTGCTTTCTCAGGCTAAAGGAAGTCTTGTCCAGACTTGCTTCCCATTCTTTCCCATGAGGGTCTCTTTGTTAGCTGGGATGCAGTGAACTGAACTCCCTTCCTCCAAATGCTGCCAACTTGCAGGAGCCCGGTCTACCAATGTGATTTTATTGTTTGCAGTTTTCTGTGTATAAAATACTTTAATACATTATCTATTTCTCATGAAGAAATTCTTGTAGCTTCCATTAGATATTTTTTTTATTGCTACAACAAAAAAAGATGAAATATTCATAAAATTATCATAATTTCATTTTTTTAATGTTTCTATAAATCATTTCCATCTGAAGATTGCCTTGATCACACTAGTGTAACGTAACAGACTATTTATAGCTACATATTATGTAGTTTATAAAAGTGTCGATATTTTTCAGAAAATTATATACAATTTTGTGGCCTTTCTTTCATAATAACTTAAAATTACTTTTTTTTCCCCTGAGCTTTTTCATACTATAAACCAACATAATAGTAATAAAATACGGCCTTTTACCAAGATGATTTTCATACATCATATTTTTTGCCCGGTAGAATGTGTTATTTTTATTTTAGATATTTTTAGGTTTTTGAATTACTTTGTAAAGACTGCTCCATAGAAAACCTCTCATTGGCAAGATCTATGGCAAGTTCTTAAAAAGATTGTAGTAACCTAGGCTGGACTGGGACATACAAACGGCCTTGTGTTATAGTGGTTACCATTAGGGTAGATCATTGATGGCCACAGTTTCTTCCTTCTTCCTGCTCCTGCAATGTGTGAGATCTATGGAGGCATCTGCTCAGTGGCGTACACACAACCCATGGGGCCCCGGTGCGAAAACTGATCCGTGGGCCCCCCCGCGCGTGCGCTTACGCTGCGCGGGCAGGGGCCGCAACACATGGCGGCGGGCACCGGGTCGCAGGGCTGCGACCTGTGTGACCGCGGTATGTACGCCAGTGCATGCATAAACACATACACTTTAAGGACCACTACAGACACCCAGATCACATCAGCTCAATGAAGTGGTCTGGGTGCCAGGTCTCTAGTTTTAACCCTGCAGCTGAAAACATAGCCGTTTCAGAGAAACGGCTATGTTTCACTGAGCGTTAATCCAGCCTCTAGTGGCTGTCTCATTGACAGCCGCTAGAGGATTTTCTGCGATTCTCACTGTGAAAGTCACAGTGAGAAGACGCTGAACGTCCATAGGAAAGCATTGAATAATGCTTTCCTATGGGCGGTTTGAATGCGCGCGTGGCTCTTGCCACGCATGCGTATTCGGAGCTGAGAGGCGGAGAGATTCCCAGCACCAAGGGAGTCCGGCGCTGGAGAAAGGTAAGTGCTTAAGACACACACACACAGACTCTCATGAACAGACGCACACATTTACTGACAGACACACACTCAGTGACAGACATACATACACACTCACTAACAGATGCACACAAACATACTCAGTAACAGACACACACACTAACACACACTCTAACACACACACACTAACATACACTCACACACACACTCACACACACTAACATACACTCACACACTAACATACACTCACACACACTAACACACACTCACACTCTAACACACACTCACACACTAACACTCACAAACACACACTAACATACACTCACACACACTAACATACACTCACACACACTAACATACACTCACACTCACAAACACACACTAACATACACTCACACACACTAACTCACACTCACACTCACAAACAGGGGTGTATTTGCCGCGAGGCAAACAAGGCATTTGCCTTGGGCGGCATTTTCCAGGGGGCGGCAAAAAAAGCCGCCCCCAAACGCCCAGGGCAAATGCCTTGTTAGCCTTGCGGCTAACAGACATCCTGGGCTGGTGGCTGCTGGGCTGGTTGCTGGGCGGGCGGGCGGGCGGGCGGCTGGCGAGGGAGCACTTCCTCTGAGCTGTCTGCTCAGCTCCCTCGCGCGCCGCAGAGTGAGGCTGGGAGCCGGAATATGACGTCATATTCCGGCTCCGCCTCCCAGCCTCACTGTGCGGCGCGCGAGGGAGCTGAGCAGACAGCTCAGAGGAAGTGCTCCCTCGCCAGCCGCCCGCCCAGCAACCAGCCCAGCAGCCCGACCGGCAGCCCCACTAGACCCCAGGGAGAGGGAGAACCCCCCCAGCATTCCCAAAGGTAAGGAGGCTGGGGGGGTAAATTAAAAAAAAAAATGAGTTAATGTGAGTGAGTGTGTCTGTTAGTGTGTGTGTGTCTGTCAGTGTGTGTGAGTGTGTCTGACTGTGTGTGTCTGTTAGTGTGTGTGAGTGTGTCTGTTAGTGTGTGTGTGTCTGTTAGTGTGTGTGAGTGTGTCTGTTAGTGTGTGTGAGTGTGTCTGTTAGTGTGTGTGTGTCTGTTAGTGTGTGTGAGTGTGTCTGTTAGTGTGTGTGTGTCTGTTAGTGAGTGTGAGAGTGTGTGTGAGTGCGTCTGACTGTGTGTGTCTGTTAGTGTGTGTGAGTGTGTCAGTGTGTGTGAGTGTGTCTGTTAATGTGTGTCTGTTAGTGAGTGTGAGTGTGTCTGTTTGTCTGTTAGAGTGTGTGTGTGTGTGAGAGTGTGTCTGTATGTGAGTGTGTCTGTTAGTGAGTGTGAGTGTGTCTGTTAGTGAGTGTGTCTGTTAGTGAGTGTGTCTGTTAGTGAGTGTGTCTGTTAGTGAGTGTGTCTGTTAGTGAGTGTGTCTGTTAGAGTGTGTGTGTGTGTGTGTGTCTGACTGTGTGTGTCTGTTAGTGTGTGTATGTCAGTGTGTGTGAGTGTGTCTGTTAGTGAGTGTGTGAGTGTGTCTGTTAGCAGCTAACAGACACACTCACTAACAGACACTCACACACACTGACATACACACACTAACAGACACACACACTAACAGACACACTCACTAACAGACACACTCACTAACAGACACACTCACTAACAGACACACTCACTAACAGACACACTCACACTCACTAACAGACACACTCACACACAGACACACTCATACACTCACACACACACACTGACAGATACGCATCCATTAGCTAACAGTTAGCTAATGGATGCGTATCTGTCAGTGTGTGTGTATTTAGAAGGCGGGGGAAGGGTTGGGTGGGGGTGGCGGGGGGGGGTTGGGGGTGAGGGGGGCGCCTGAGTTTTGTCCTGCCTAGGGCAGCACAAAACCAGGATACACCCCTGCTCACAAACACACACTCGCTAACACTAACATACACTCACACTCACAAACACACACTAACATACACTCACTAACACTAACATACACTCACAAACACACACTCACTAACATACACTCACACTCACAAACACACACACACACTCACACTCTAACACACTCACTAACACTAACATACACTCACACTCACAAACACACACTCACACCCTAACACACACTCACTAACACTAACACACTCTAACACACACTCACACTCTAACACATTCTCACTAACACTAACATACACTCACAAACACACACTAACATACACTCGCACTCTAACACACACTCACTAACACTCACAAACACATTTTTTTTTAAATCCCCCCAGCCTCCTTACCTGTGGGAGAGCTGAGGGGATTCCCTGGGGTCCAGTGGTGCTGCTGGGCTCCTGGGGGGCCGGTCACCCGGTGGGCAGGCAGGCTGGCGGGCGCGCGAGGGAGCACTGTCTCCTGAGTGCTTCCTCTTCAGCTCCCTCGCGCGCCGCGTACTGATGCCGGAGCCGGAAGATGACGTCATCTTCCGGCTCCGGTATCAGTGCGGTGCGCGAGGGAGCTGAAGAGGAAGCACCCAGGAGACAGTGCTCCCTCGCGCGCCCGCAGTACCGGCCAGCCGGATGACAGCAGGGCCAGCCTCGGGGGGCCCGGAGGTGGCCGGCTCCTGGGCCCCCCAGGAGAAGAGGCTGGCCCCGGTATGTACGCCACTGCATCTGCTGCTACTTTCCTAACTGCATCTGATAACTTATATCTGGTTCCCTACTATCACAGATTGTGAACCAGATCTGAATTATCTGAAACTGATAAGAAGCAGCATGGGGCTCTATAGTTCTTACAAATTATTTTATAAAAGTGGCAGCATGTGAGAGATTTGAAAACTGCTTCTGGCCAATATTAAACCTGGTGGCTACTAGATTACATACTTCTATAATTTATAGGGCCAGATGGGAGATGTCTGAAGATGCCTGATCTTTGGCATGTTACCATCGGTTTGTGATTGTCATGTCCCACGGGACATTTTCATAGTTTTCCAAATGGCTGTTGTAGGCCTGAAGGTAAACAAAGCTTGAATATTAAAAAAGAAATGAGCTAGTTGTTGTGACCTAAATAGAGCGGCTTATGCATCGCAGAATTTCCATTAGGCGGAGTAGGCATTTACCTATAGGAGCATGTTCTGTAGAAAGTACCTGTTTTGAGCACTTTTTCAGTGCTGTCCAATTTCTCCAGCAAAGGAAATGCCTTGCAGGAGAAGCAGGGACAGCACTGAGTGATGCACACTGTAAAACAGCCCCTTCCGCTCTACTATCAATTGCATGATGCTCATTGGACTACAGTAAACTACAGAAGAGGGAGGTTGAGTACTTTGCAAAGAATCCTCCATACTTCACATTCCCTAAGGACTCTTCTTCAACCCTAAATTTAACCCCTCCAAAACATAAACAAGTGCTTTCTTTAATGATACATTGAAACATTTAACCCCTTCAGGACCGGCCTGTTTTTGCGATGTTTGTACGTTAAGGACCAGAGCAGTTTTAACACTTTTGTGGTGTTTGTGTTTAGCTGTAATTTTCCGCTCTCTCATTTACGGTTCCCATACAAGTTATATATTGTTTTTTTTCAGGACAAAAGGGGCTTTCTTTACATACCATTATTTGTATTATGTCCAATATTGTATTAAAAAAAAATAATAAAATATGGTGAAAAATTACAAAAAAAAACATGTTTTTGGACTTTTACTTGAAAAATCTTTTGCTTATCTACAAAAGCTAATGAAAAAAACTGCTAAATAGATTCAAAATTTTGTCCCGAGTTTAAAAACACCCAGTGTTTACATACTTTATTGCTTTTTTTTGCAAGTTATAGGCCTATAAATACAAGTAGGAAATTGCTGTTTCAATATATATATATTTTAAATGTATCAATAGTGACCTTGTAACACCGTTATCTGTCAGAAATCCCCGAAACACACCTAACATGTACATATTTTTTTAAAGTAGACAACCCAGAGTATTCAAAATTGGGTATGTCCAGTTTTTTTTAGTAGCCACTTAGTCACAAACACTGGCCAAAGTTAGCATTTATATTTGTGTGTTAAAAATGCAAGAAACGCTAACTTTGGCCGGTGTTTGTGACTAAGTGGCTACTAAAAAAGGCTGAACATACCCCATTTGCAATACCTTGGGTTGTCTTCTTTTGCAAATGGTATGCCATCATGGGGCTAATTCTCATTCCTTGGCTACCATACGCTCTCAAAGGCAACCTAACCAATCCGACAAATTTCAATAAAAAAAAAGTAAAATCAAGCCTTATATTTGACCCTGTAACTTTCACAAACACTATAAAACCTCTACATGTGGGGTACTGTTATACTCAGGAGACTTGGCTGAACACAAATATTAGTGTATCAGAACAGTAAAATGTATCACAGCAATAATATCCTTAGTGCAAGTGCTGTTTGTGTGTGAAAAATGCAAAATACTTCACATTCACTGACAATATCATCTCTGTGATATGTTTTACTGTTTTGAAACACTAATATTTGTGTTCAGCGAAGTCTCCCGAGTAAAACAGTACCCCCATGTACAGGTTTTAGGGTGTCATAGAAAGTTACAGGGTTAAACACAGTGCTAGCAAATTAAATTATCTGGACTTTCGGCCTGGGTTGGCAGGCAGGTCCCTCAAATTGCAATCATTAAAATTACTTAATTAGGTAAAAATATTACATAAATACACATGTAGAATTTTAATATATATACATATTTATATATTTGACGTCTACGTGTATATTTATGAAATTATTTATGTAATTATGTATATGGACATATGTATATTTCGTATTGTTTTTATTTATTTATTTATACATAGATATATATATCATTACATTCTAAGTATATTTTGATATAAATATATATATATATATCTCAAAATACTGTTAGAATAAAATTGCATATATAAATATTTTTTTATAATTATTAAAAATTATTTTTATTTTTTGTTATTTATTTTTATTAACATATTATTTGTATTTTATAATAATATATATATACCATATATAAAGCAATTATATATATTGTATATATTCGTGTGTAATTTAAATATAAGTGTATTTTTATATTAATATACGTATATATAAATATAAAAATACACTTAATATGACATTATATATATGATACATATACATATATTATATATAGATATAATACATTTATATATATCATATATATATATACACATATTATTATTTATTTTTTTACACTGTTTTTTTTTAACTTTATTTTTTTGATTTTTCACTTGCAGGGAGACTGCCTGTCAGCACAGACAGTCCCCCTGCAGGCAGATACACAGACACCTATTGCGGTCATGTGATCGAGTGATCACATGGCCGTGGGGTCCTGATCTGCCGAGGGGGGACTGCCCGGGCAGACAGGCAACCCCCCTGGACCGGGTGGAGCACTGATTGCCGCCGTGGGACCGACGGCGATCAGGTAAGTAGCCCCAGACCGTTATGACGGTTCAGGACCGTCAGCGGTCCAAACGCACGTTTTACCGCTGACGGTCCTGAACCGTCAGCGGTCCTGAAAGGGTTAAAGCATAAACCTGAAAAAAAATCTCTTGATTTTAATTCCTATGTTTAACTCCTAAACATATAATAGGCAAATATAATCCTAAACATGCCATTTACCTGTAATTTTAAATGTAACCAACTCTAACCCTAACACCTCCTGTACCTCAATGCTAAATTAACCTCACTCTAACCTTAACCCCTTAAGGACAGATGACGGAAATATTCCGTCATGATTCCCTTTTATTCAAGAAGTTGTGTCTTTAATGGGTTAAATTTGCAAAGTGTTACCACCTGTTTTACCACAACTGCAGCCTCTATACCCCGATAACTATAAACTCTAATTAAGTCATCTAACTATGATGTTTACCCCCCTCTATAAATTTAACACCACCTTACCCCAAACCACCTCTTTAACCCTGCATGCATTAACAGATCTATTCATACACTCACTATATTCACTATATTCACAGATTGCAACAAAATACGCTATGTGCAGGAATATGTTTTGTGCAATTGTCAAACAAATTATTATGATCCCGATGAAAGTCCCGAGTGGGCATTGAAACGTTGATCCTGTTTCTAAAGATACCTCAATAAAAGTTTGGAATTTTAACAAGAGTGCCAGCATCCTATCTAATTATCTATCTATTTTAGAAGAAAAATTAAATGTTTGTAGAATATTGCATAGTTTTTTCATATACACATTAGATATAGATGCCTAATGGGTTAAAAAGAACAGATGGTAATTTGTTATTCTCTACCATGAAAAGCCTACCTTGTATGGGTTTGACATGAGTCTCAGTCAAAACATTTATTTCTACTCTTGGGGGAAACCCCGTCTGGATAGGATTAGGTTTGGGGCTTCCTAGGATTTTTTAGATTTGCACTACTTTGCAATGCTAACTCAAATTTATTCCATGTATACATTGATTATCCGTTGTGAGGGAAGTGGTTAATGACTGCAGTTTGCTTGTAAACATCTAAATAATAAAAAAATAAACAAATCTGGAATTTTACAAGGCTGCAGCAATAACTTGATTTTAGGACACGTGATATACACATAGATAATCACTCCATCTATAGCTCTATGTATACAAAACACCATAAATGACACCAGACATGTACACGCCATCAATATAAATCTGTGTCTCAGTCTTACAGAACGTCTCACCTATTGTATTTTGAGAACTACATATAATTCTTCACTTTAATTTTCCAGGAAGCAATATCAGTTGTAAATAAACCGAGAACTTCGAATGTTGACTAGTAAATCCATGCAAAATACACTTAGTGTCTGTAGAATTTATTGGTTAGTGCCAAGTCGCTAGAGGGAATAAAATTTACAGAAAAGGTGTGCTGTGGATATCATGCTTGCAATGATTGATAGAGGGTAGTTGGTAACACATTGGGAAATATAATCAATAACTACACTGTTAGAAAGGTTTATATTTGTGGGTTTAGTGGGAAAACCCAGATACAATTGTATCCGCAATTTGTCAGTTCCCTTTCAGTACTAATGTGATAAAATGGATTATTATGCAGAACCGCACAAGCAAAGAGAATGAGATTTGATGTAGACATGCAATTACAATAACAATTACAATTATTTACATAGCGCCAACATATTCTACAGCCGTACCTCGTGTTGGAAGCAGAGATTCTGGCGTTCAGAATGCATACAAGAAATCTTTGGGAACATTTTCGAGCTGTTGTATCAATATTTGTGAGGTTTCATTCATTTTAGATGTCTAGTATTAATAAACAGTAAAATAATACAAAGGGGTTATAGGATAAGTAGTCAAAGACATAGGGCACCACGTAAACATAAATAAATTGATGAAAAGCACAGAGACAAAGAAAGTATAAATATTACATTGACCAAGGCTTTCACAATAGATCTCAGGGGGCACTGGCCTGTGGTGTGATCTATATTTAATAAGGCTATCAATCAATGTATTGCCGTAGATCTATCACTAAACGGTCTGAGGATGAAGTATTGTTATAGAGCAGAAACACATAGATTTGTACACTTGTTTTATTTACAGCTATTCGTGAATTTGTTTATGAAGAAAACACATGTGAACTCGAAAACAAAGCGATCATAACAAAGTAATTCTGAAAATTAATTACAAATATATCAGTCAATTTATGTATTATTGTAAATATGTGTAAGTCGAAATGTGCCAATGTTTCGTAATGTGAGTTTTTAATACATACATGGAGGTGGAAACATTACTGAATTAATGATCACAATAGTTAATAAAAAAAAGTATTTTCACCGAACAGTAGATTGTAATAAACTGAGAACAGGAGTATTGTTATTTATAAAGAGCCAGCTATTCAGAGGCGCTGTACAGTAGGTGTGCTCACAAGTAAATAGTTACAATTAGTGAGAGGATTTTTTTGAGTTTATAATCTAACGGGGCGGCAGGATCATTTCAAACACCCACCCTAATAATAGTGAGGAGGGGTCCAAAGAAATCTAAAACATTCAAAAATTGAACTTACTATCAGAAGTCTTTTTTCTTATAATCTTTTCTTCGACCCCAAAAATGGCTTGACTGTCAGAGCACTCTTGGTCATATCACAAAGCGTGGGAAATTTTCCCACGAACGAAAAGAAGAATAAGAAGAAAGAAGACTCCTGATGCTAAGTATTTTTGTCTTTACAGCTTTTCGATTTTTAAGGGGGGTTGGATAATGGCATGTCCACCTCCCTAATTTTATAATTAGTTAGTACACTAGGTCACCTGCCCCTTTATTATAGATATCATGGCCCCGACTCACAAGCATTGGTGCAGACCAGGAGAGGGGACACTAGGTCTCCCCATAAACTTTAAATTAGTTTCCACCTGGTGACCCGTTAATTTACTTGCCCCATTCCCATGGGGCCTTTTCTAGTAACTGTGCAGCAGTAACTGCCCAGTGGTTCGTTTAGTAGACATGCCCCCGGTTGCCTGATGGCAGATGGGGGCATAAGGAGGTAAAATCCATATAACATGGGGGGCTTATTGACAGGACTTTACTACAACTGCCCAACATAATTAACCCTCGCGCCACTGAGGGTTTTTCACAATTTGCGCGCTGTCTGCTAGCAATGCGAGCGTGCAAATCATTTGGCTTTTTTTTTTTCTAAACCCGGGCTCGGAATTTAATTCTCCGTGCCTGCATTTGCCGTATTCAAGCTGGATTTCAGCTGTCCAGTGGAGATGAACCTGGCTGAAATCTAGACCAAATTCCAGGCTGAATTACAAAATCTGGACGTTGATGAATTCCATAAATAATGTCCGGAATTTGCAGTCAAATGGTTTGTCTGTTATTCTGGCATCTTTTTCATCTTAACTGCAAAATCTCCTATAATGCAGGAGTGGGGTTTTATGTAACTCTCTATAAACTAGTTAACTTTAAATAAACACGCGGAACACGCGGGGAGCACGTAGGCACAATGTAACAAAGCTAATTGAAATTAGGACATATTAAAAAGCACAGTAAAAATATATCATTAATTGAAATCTTTTGACATATTATAATTGTTTTAGGACAAAACCTGTAATAGTGTTGACATAAGTTAATTAATATATTATCAAAAAAAAAGAAATTAAATTATTCACATTCCCTCATGGTACTGTGAGTAAAACTCATTGTTTCAAAGAGAACCTTACATCCAAGGTTAATACTGTGAAGCCTGATTGTAAATTGTTCAGAACCACATTTGGCACATTATGTATTCATGTACGGAAATATGCCAGAAGAATTTGGCTTCAATGCAATGCCCATTTTCACTAGATAAATTTAATTTTGTCCACACAATTTAGTATCTCGGGTATAGGAATGCAGTTTTCCAATAATTAAATCATAATGTAGCTGTCCAGTACAAAAATATTGTTGTGAGTAAAATAAATGCAAATAATTAAAACTGTCTTATTTTTCTGCTTGTCTCCTAGGTTTATTCCCAAATCATTATCAAAGTTCAGATTTCAAGATTCAGGCTAAAATAGGCTAATTATCTACTTGAACCTAAATTCCGCTGTTTCTTTTCTGATTTGCCACAGTTCATGATTTTTAGTAACACCAAACAGAACTGCTGGTATCGCTAGAATAGGATATTGTTTAAATTATTCTTTGCACTCTGTTGAGTGGGCAAGTCCGTCATGTTATTATTGGGGGTTATTTACTAAAGTACAAATGATGGCAAATAAAAAACTGAATTGCCAAATTTGGACTAAATTAGTTAGTAGCCATGACTATAGCTCAGTTTTCCAGATGATATATGTTGGCCTAAATTTAGCAAAAATGTTTTTCAGTTCTCTAAAATTCCGTTCCAAGAACGAAATTGTGATTAAATAAGAAGTCAAAATAAGAGATTGATGTTCAGCAATTAGCTCACTTCAGTGTCTTCGAATAAAAAGCCACAAATATCTGTATCTTTAGTAGACTTGTGCCTTTGGTTTTCGGCCGGTGAATTCCGTTTCTCTGAAATTACATAGGTACATACAACTGAGCATCGCTAGTGTGAGCATGTTCATTTGCTTTGGGAATTGGAGTCGTGCCAAAAATTATGGAAAATAAGACAGTGATGACTAGGGGACAGCCAGTACATATTGATTTTATTCACAGATAAGTAAAAAGTGCCAGATATAACTAATCTGCACCAAATTTTTGCTTTAATCTTGAACATTCCTCCACAGAATGATTCAGTTGATTCAGAAGCCTTTCAGGGACGATGGAATGAGTGCAAATAAATGTGTAGCACAAATGTTTCAAAGATGGTCGAAAATCTATTGAAAGATTTGGCGCCCTGCAACTTCTGGCTTTTGCCATAACTAAAATCATCTTTGAAAGGGAAAACCGATACGATTCAGGTAAATACATTGAGGAAACTGATGACGATTCCAACAAAGAATTTTGCAAAGTATTTTGTACAATGGAAGAGACTCTGGGAGAACTGTGTAACGTTTCAAGGTGCCTACTATGAAGGGGACTGAGATGTCTTCTGTACAATGTTTCTTGTATCTTGTATCTCCTTCAACAAATGTCTCGATTTTTCATATTACTTGGCTGGATACTTTATGGACAGACCTCTCAATTATTACATATATATATATATATATATATATATATATATATATATATATATATATATATATATATATTAAATATATATATAAATATACTGATAAAATGAACCAAATGGACAGAGAATGTAATGCAAAAATATATACACAATATTTGTTTTTTGTTCACCCAAAATCGTTTTCCTGAAGAAAAACATCCAATGAATGAATATCAGAGGTCCTTAACTAAATGTAATTTTCAGAAAGAAATGGTCATAAGTGCATATATGCACATAGATAGGGGAAAATCTGCTAAATATAAGTACAATAAAGAAACATAGCGTTTAACTGTGTGGGGACTGGCACTGATTTATAGTTACAATTGGTCACTCACAGATTTGCAGAATTTAAAAAGCCTTGAGTGGTATCTTTCAGTGTCCAGTATGTTGTCCCTCCTCACAGGTTCCTCACAGAGCAGAATGTATGTATCTCAAAAGAAAAAGATATATACACAAATGTAGTACACTTCCAGAGTTGGATAAAAAAGTATTTAATGACTTACATATCAGTATAAAATAAACGGCTTGTCACCATGCACGTCCTACGCGTTTCGTCCTGAATATGGACTTCCTCAGGGACTTGGTGCAGTAAAGTGCAGAAGCAAAATAGCAGCATAAAACATATCCCCCCTCCCAGTCCTTATATACATCCCCATTTAGTCCGAAATGTTCGTCAGCTGGTTTTCAATTTTCGCGGCATGGAACCTGGTGACGTCATCGCGTGTGCCGCGGTGTTTTTCCTAGTGACGTCATCACGTTCGGCGTGTGCGTTCCATCTTGCGTTTCACAGACCCGGAAGTGGGTCGCGGCCATTACAAATCTCTTGTTCTTATCGCATTGACTCAGAACGTTTATATGTAAATAAAGGAGACCGGGGTGGGGAGAAAAAAGAACAATTAAGAGAACTCTGGGTGGTACTACTCTAAATAAAAAAGGCAAAGATATATATTTTTCTGCTGTAGTTAATATTCGTCATACAAACTGTAATTACAAAGTTTGTAAATACATCTCGCTATATAAAATAGAATATAATAAAAAATATAATAAAAGAAAATAAAGATTCATGTACATACATAAATTGACTGTTCTGCATATGTGTATATACAATTCTTAGGTTTCCATACTATTTGAAAGTCTTATATAATACAAATATTACTATTCTTTAATGTACATTCGTTATACAGTACAATACATTGGTCATACAGTGTTTGTTACCTATACATGTTATTGTGATTAGTGGGACCCATTCATATCACACTTCTGTCTCTTTCTACTTAAAGGTGAATAGAGTTCATTTTGTCTTTAAATTAAATGAAATCTTGGATATGAAAAAAAAGGACCCCCAAGATATATATATATGGTGAAACAAAATATATTGATGGATATAAAAATAAAAATAAAAATAAAAATAAAAATAAATAAAAAATAAAAAATAAAAAATAAATAAAAAAATAATAAATAAAAAATGAAAATAAAGAATAAAAAATAAAAAATAAAAATGAAAATGTGAATGAAAATGGAAATAAAATTAAAATAAAAATAAAAATAAATTTGAAATAAAAATGAATATAAAAATAGAATAAAATTAAAAAAAAATTATAGTTCTGTTTAGCCCAGATTACCACTGTCTCACAGCACTACATATTGCTCAACTGTTGTAATCTAAGTTAGCATGAAACAAACGTGCTGTGATATGCATTTGGTGCTGTGACACAGCAGCAGCTATATTTAATATATGAGACAGAATGTCTCATCATTTATAGATTACATCCATCGAAACGATTATGGCTTAAAGTTCACACATGAAGTCAACACCACCACTATTAATTTCCTTGATTTAAACCTATTTGTAGAAAACAATCAGATTCAATCAAAATGTTTTTTAAAAAAAACTGAAGGTAACAGTTTTATCCATAGAAAAAGCTGCCACAAAGATAAATGGTTGGAAACCATACCTAAAAGCCAGCTAATACGAGTAAGAAGAAACTGCTCGAAAAATGCAGATTTTAGAGAACAGGCTGAGCATTTGAAAAACAAATTTGTGGCAAAAAAATATGAAACAACACTGTTAGACAAAGAAATTAAAGAAATTGGAAAAAAGAATAGAAGAGACCTGATAGCTTTAAACCCCAAAAAACACTTTAAGGATAATTATAATTTCTCTTTTACCACCCAATACAACACACAACATTGGAAAATAAAAAAGATCCTCAACAAACATTGGGACATCCTGCGTCAAGACCCCATTTTAGGTAAAGTTTTACCAAAAAAAACACCAGTGATTTTTAGGCGAACAAAAAACCTAAAAAATGTACTAGCTCCAAGCTATGCTCTAAAAATTCCACATAAAAGCATAACTTCGAACATTAGTGGTTTCACCCCTTGCAATTCTTGTAAAGCCTGTAAAAATCAAAAATTTATACAAAAGAAAGACTTTACAAGTTTCTCTACAAAAGAAAGATTTAAAATAAAATCTAATATTAATTGTAACACGAGGAATGTGGTCTATATGCTACAATGCCCCTGCGGGAAACAGTATGTGGGGAGAACATGCAGAAAACTAAAAGAGAGAATATTGGAACACCAAAATAATATTAGAAAGAAGTCAATGAAACATATAGTACCACTACATTGCAACACTTGCAATAAATTTGACTGGCAGAGTTTTATGTTTTTGGGTATTGAGCAGGTGGATCCATATTGGAGAGGAGGGAATCTGACCAAAAAGCTCTCTCAAAGAGAGACTTTTTGGATCAGCAAATTAAAAACACTCCAACCTCTCGGTCTAAACTTAGATATTGACCTGTGGAGCTTTTTTGATGACTAAATAGACTATCTTCTTTCCGGTTCTTGTGTAGTGCATAGGTATCATCACACTTCTCTCTCATTCGAAAAATTTAAGATTTATACTATATATATTTCATATATATATTTTTCATTTTTATCTTACTTTATTTCATTTTATTTTTTTTTTTTTTATTTTTTTTTTATTTTATTCTATTTTTATATTCATTTTTATTTCAAATTTATTTTTATTTTTATTTTAATTTTATTTCCATTTTCATTCACATTTTCATTTTTATTTTTTATTTTTTATTCTTTATTTTCATTTTTTATTTATTATTTTTTTATTTATTTTTTATTTTTTATTTATTTTTTATTTTTATTTTTATTTTTATTTTTATATCCATCAATATTTTTTTTTCACCATATATATATATCTTGGGGGTCCTTTTTTTTCATATCCAAGATTTCATTTAATTTAAAGACAAAATGAACTCTATTCACCTTTAAGTAGAAAGAGACAGAAGTGTGATATGAATGGGTCCCACTAATCACAATAACATGTATAGGTAACAAACACTGTATGACCAATGTATTGTACTGTATAACGAATGTACATTAAAGAATAGTAATATTTGTATTATATAAGACTTTCAAATAGTATGGAAACCTAAGAATTGTGTATACACATATGCAGAACAGTCAATTTATGTATGTACATGAATCTTTATTTTCTTTTATTATATTTTTTATTATATTCTATTTTATATAGCGAGATGTATTTACAAACTTTGTAATTACAGTTTGTATGACGAATATTAACTACAGCAGAAAAATATATATCTTTGCCTTTTTTATTTAGAGTAGTACCACCCAGAGTTCTCTTAATTGTTCTTTTTTCTCCCCACCCCGGTCTCCTTTATTTACATATAAACGTTCTGAGTCAATGCGATAAGAACAAGAGATTTGTAATGGCCGCGACCCACTTCCGGGTCTGTGAAACGCAAGATGGAACGCACACGCCGAACGGGATGACGTCACTAGGAAAAACACCGCGGCACACGCGATGACGTCACCAGGTTCCATGCCGCGAAAATTGAAAACCAGCTGACGAACATTTCGGACTAAATGGGGATGTATATAAGGACTGGGAGGGGGGATATGTTTTATGCTGCTATTTTGCTTCTGCACTTTACTGCACCAAGTCCCTGAGGAAGTCCATATTCAGGACGAAACGCGTAGGACGTGCATGGTGACAAGCCGTTTATTTTATACTGATATGTAAGTCATTAAATACTTTTTTATCCAACTCTGGAAGTGTACTACATTTGTGTATAAATCTTTTTCTTTTGAGATACATACATTCTGCTCTGTGAGGAACCTGTGAGGAGGGACAACATACTGGACACTGAAAGATACCACTCAAGGCTTTTTAAATTCTGCAAATCTGTGAGTGACCAATTGTAACTATAAATCAGTGCCAGTCCCCACACAGTTAAACGCTATGTTTCTTTATTGTACTTATATTTAGCAGATTTTCCCCTATCTATGTGCATATATCTATTGAAGACAAGAGGAAGTCTTCGGGGAGTTATCGGGATACTTCACCTGAAACATTAAGGGAAGTCCTGGTTTGCTTTGAATCACATTATATTATTTTTTTATCCACTGGGTTGTGTTCACATACATTGTTGTTTTTGTTAGAAATGGTCATAAGACTGACTTTTTCATAAAAATGCTAGCAACTTCAAATTAGAGCTACTTCAAGCCTGTTTATTGCAGAATATACACTGGAATATAAAACGTACCCATATATTTTAACTAGTGAATTAGGAAGTGGGCATAGTGGTTGCCATGTGTATAGTGGATGCAGTGTGCATTAAGAAATGATTGTATATGTATAGTTGATGCAATGTGCATTAAGAAATGATTGTATATGTATAGTGGATGCAGTGGGTGCATTTATGTGAATTTATGTGGTGGTATAATGATTGTGATATGCGGGGGGTGAGAGAAAAAACTTTATAGATTTTTTTTTTAATTTTCTTTTTCAGATTTACATAAGATTATTCCCCCTCCCTGCTTCTTACCCCTGGCCAGGGAGAGGGGACACTACATTCCCCGTGGTACAATAGATGCTGCAGTGTGGACCTCTTCCGGGTGCAGGGTCATCTCGCAAGCCCGGCATTGTGCAGCACTGGAAACCCATGTCAATTCTCTGATAGGATGAGCTCATGATATCTCTCAGCAGTGCAAGTAAAGAAGCCTGCAACGGCCTGGGGAGGAAGACCTTTGATCTCTCTCACCATCTCACTGGTCATGATCACAGCTGTACATATATATCTTGCAATACTCACTATATATATATATATATATATATATATATCTATATGATCTTGATAAAGACCGCTTGACGGTCGAAACGTTGATTTGTTTGCCTAGTATTTAAATATACATTTTTCTAAATCCAGTGAGTGCTCTCATTTCTTTGGATTCTATATTTTGCACTGAGAAGCACCTTGGTCTGAGATTTTTGGGGGGAAGAGTACCAGAATTTGTAAATATTTGTAAATATTTGTATATATATACTCCAGATTTGGGGGTAAAAAGATGTGTCCTATATTTAGAAAAATACTGTATTTACTAGTTCTCATACAACATGTCCTGGTGTTGAGGATGCTTGGACATTCTAATATTTGTTATTCTGTATGATTTTTATTTTTTTAAAGTTTAATTTATTTTCAGTTTCTTTATTTTTACTCCATATATTTCATTTGAACCTCAGTCGGTAGCTCCGCTTGACTGTGTTATATCAGCTAGACAGAATGTCTCTTTAGGTTTCTCTGTTCACTATGCGAAGTTTGGAAGTTCTGTTTAGCCCAGATTACCACTGTCTCACAGCACTACATATTGCTCAACTGTTGTAATCTAAGTTAGCATGAAACAAACGTGCTGTGATATGCATTTGGTGCTGTGACACAGCAGCAGCTATTGTGGCTAGGCTGAGATTGTAATGCTAGAACACAGGAAAGGTAAAGAAAGACGATAAACAAGCTCTGTCACATTGTAATAACATAAGCCATGCCTCCGACCAAAAATTGCATGACATGGACGCACTAAAACGATGAGTTTTACTCATTAGTAACCAATTTTATGTTTATGTAGACATAAAACAATAGAGACAGATTACAAAGAAAAATATCTTTTATTTCAATTTAAGTCTGAAAATTTACTTTTTGCCACTTATTGCAGGCCAGTCGCTAATCTAATAATGGGGGACCTGGTTCATATCCACCATGCCCCCATGCTGGAGCACCTACTAAAATAATTAACTGGGTAGGTTAGTGTCCTCTCCTGCCCCCGACAGTGCCCCACCAGTGGAAGCCATTAAAATAAATAGGAGCCTCCAGCCCCTCCCCCTGTGGCCAAGTATGGCGACTATTAAATAAAATGAATTGGGGGCATTCCCCCATTGGTGGCAGGTAGGAGCTCTAAAATTAATATGGGGGGCAGTGTCCCCCCAAGCCATTAGTGTGAGCATGTTCATTTGCTTTGGGAATTGGAGTTGGGTGATGGCCCTAAGCAACAGAGTGGGGGTGAATCTATTCTGTATTATTTTAATAGTTGCCGCACTATGGGGGCATGAGAGACCTGCTCGCTGTTCAGTAGACATGTCTTTACTCATGGCATGGCGGGTATGGGTAGGAGGGAGGATTTCACTCCCTTATTTACTTATTCTAAATATTTTTTTAAATTAGTATTACTACATTTGTCTGAAACTCCTCGTAGATAGCTCTCTAATCCTTGTGGGATTGCCATGAGGATACCAAAAATGAGCTATCTACTAACCAGCTCTCTAATTTGGTACCCTTAAATATGTCATTCCCACAAGGTTAGCAGCTTGTCTTACTAAACGATCGCAAGACGTAGCTGAGGTCCACAGCACCTATCGGAATTTAGGCAGCGACCAGGTCTATTAAAAAATTAATGTCTTTAATTGATATACAAATCACTCAAAAATATAGAGTTCGCCCATGAATAAGGACTTTAGTACTTTTTAAAAGGCAATTTTGTTGACTCACGGCACAGTATTTTATAACCTGTGTAATGCAAATACTGCCTAGAGTGCATTTTTTGATTTGCTGAAGTGTTCAAAACTATTTTTATTACAACTGTCAGAGATACTAATAGGAGATTATGAACCCTGCATTTTGAAAACCACTTACCAGCTTTAAACCCTATTAAAAAGACACATTGAGGAAATTCAAGCTTCCGATGAGTACTGTTGGCATAACTGATAAGGTAATAGAGGGGAAGAGTAAAATCATAGGATTCATAGAAGTCATTTAGCATGCGTATGCTGCTCTTAATGTTTTATATAATATATCCTGATAAAATCTTATAATTCTGCATGTGTTCTTGTGTAAATGTATTCGTTTAATATACTATGGCCTTGATTTCATATATTTATATAAACTTTTAAATTTATATGATATCTAGAAAAACATTTTAATATATAAATATTTTTTATAGGATATATTTTTTGATATTTTAATATTTTGAATTTTTTTTAAATAAGCATGTGGTCTTGGTGACTGGAGTCTTAATGTGCAGCATCTCACTATGAAATGGTTTTTATACAGAGTTTAACCTCTTTGCTGCCAGATGAATAACAACAATTGTGGCCTGGCTAATGTCAGTTCTGTGCAAATTAGATATCTGAGGTCAATACACAATTATCCAGTGATGGCATGATCCCGAAGCCGATCATGTCTTCCCCTCAGCCTGTCCTCCCCTTCTAAGTAGAAGGAGTTACATGAGTGGAGAAGAATCAGGCTGTCAGAAGAACTTGGCTTTGGTGCTGGGATGGAGAAAGGCTCTAGCTTTAGTTTTCTTATTTATTTTTCTAACATATCGGGGACGGGATTTGGTTTCTCTAACAAAAAGTTAAGGAAACTAAGCATACTTCCCCCCAAACATGGACAAAACAACAAATCATGAGTGGAACAAGTTTAAGGCACTCCTAATATGAAAGGGGCTCTTAACTGCACACACTGACCTCCTTTCAGCTAGGGGATAAACAAACACCACAGTCCATACTATGGAAAGCAGAGAGATCATGGCCACAAAGGCCTAAATGCATAGCAGGATTTTTGATGCCTGTTCCTACACCTCTAGTACCTTCATCACTAGTTGGACTAAAGAACTACAATATACCTGTGACGAGAGCAATCTCGCCACATTGCATTGGAGAAGCCTGGTTGCCCGCCTGCTGCCTTTGGACTATGGACCAGACTTTAAAAGACTTTATTTTACCTTCAGAAAGGCTTACCATTTCTGCCGGGGTGTTCGGTAGATTTTATCTACCGAACAAACTGTCGAAGGAGCGACCACCTGGGAGCTGGAGTGTGCCGTCAATTTACCTCCCTGAAGCTGTGGTTAACCGCAGCTTAATTGACGAATACAGGGTGGTCTTTGTTCATTTACCGAACACGTGGCGGCGGGCATTTTAAAAGTCCCGAGCGGTCAGCGGTGTTCAGCGCTTACACCATGGATCTAAAAATGGACACTTATTTGCAGGAACACCGCTGAGCCATCCGCCTCCTGGTTCTTATTCGTACCGATTGAACCGAACACAGGTTCATCCAGTACTTTTGATATGTGAATGTGTTAACCCAGATAGCTATGCCATGTAATTAAAAACTTTGGCTCCATGGCAATTGAACTGTGTGAATAGGATCTGAGCGCTATTCGGTAGTTTTGTGCGCTCAGATTCCAGCTATCTGGGGATATGTGACATGTCTGTGTTTTATGTATAAAATGTGACTTTGTGTATTTTAAAGTATTTTAATGCTTTGTGCTCACCACGTGCATAATGGAGTCTTGCCTCTGTCCTGGGAGATAATTGAATTACTTCTCAATTATCTCCAGGGCAGAAGGGAGGAAGCCAGGATGCATTGTGGGAAAGTATTGTGACTGTATGTCCTAAACTGATACCTGTCTGTCTTTTGTTACAGTCTCCCATTTGGTCCCCTAGGGGAGTGTCCACCAAGTGGGAGACCTGCATAAATACTGGGTGGGTAGCCCATAATAAACCAGACCACTGCTTGACCCTCAACACGGAGCCTTGTCTCGTTCTTGGGGGGATTTACTGTATGCTGTGAGACTGATTGCCAGGAGTGTAAGCTGATTGTCTGCTTTTCCTGTTCGTCTGCTAGCAGCTATTAGTGAGGTTCCAGCTTAGGAGTTGGAGTGCTATTTTGTATCCAGTTCAGGAGTTTGGTGTTCTACAGTAGCTGCCTTTATATCTGAAAGGGGAATATCGCCTAAACGGATTTTAACCCCTTGTCTGCTTAAACGGTCCATTACAATACCCTTTTCTTTAGCCTCCTGCAAGTCCAGAGAAATAGTTATCCTCCTACCCTTGACAGGAGCCACAACTATCTCTCACCCTCTACAGAAGTTTGACTGACCTTTGCACTTTCTCCAGGAATTTCAACATATTGAAGAAACGTCTTTGTGAAGTCCTTCTTGGTTTGCACCTGTCAATCAGAAATAGAAAAAGTATATCACTATGCAAAATGTGCCTTCACTGTGCCAGGAACTGAATTGTTGTACCAATTACTGAATCCTTAATACATTCAAAAGAAAAGGGAGCATCACACATAAAAAGATTAACACAAGTTGTAGGGAATTTCAATGTTTTATGTTTTATTCAGTTTTGTAATTTCTTGTTGGTTCACCTTTACAAATGTTCGAAAGCACAGAGCAAGGGTAAGCGAGGCAGTGCACCCAAAATTTACATTATATATATATATATATATATATATATATATATATATATAATTCTTCAAAAAAAGGTTGCTCTCCGGATTTAAAACAAGCATTTATTCGTATAATTTAAAAATGACCATAACAACCAACGTTTCGGTCCCCGCTCGGGACCTTCTTCAGGGTCAAAGGTACAACAGGACACTAAGACAACATGCATATACTGGCAATATATACCCCATAAATTAATCAATACTCACCCAGGTGGTAATCAGTTCGTTACCGCCGGCATCATAACCCCCTGGGTAATGTCCCTGCGTAACAATAAAGTGCAGCAGGGTCCCAATAGGTATATAGGAGGGTAGAGCCAAAAAATGAGTGAGCAGCTAATGATAGGAATTGGAGGCTTGGTATAGTCACACTGGTTGTCAGGCTATAAACCCCCTAGGAAATACCACTGCGTATATATAAAGTGCAACAGATTCCCAATACGTATTCAGGGGGGTATAGTCAACATAAGCGTCTCACTGTGATGGCAACACTGTACAATAGCTAGTGGTTGGCTATAATGGCAACACTGTACGCTAGTTAGCAGTAATCCTAAACTGTGCCTTCGTGGGCACCTAATATAAGGAAAAATATATGTTCGTATATTGCTAGCAAGTGCCCTAAACTGTGCCTTCAAGGGCACCTAGTGGTAGGGTAATTAGCCCACTAACGTGCTAAGATAAAGTATCCAGGCTCTTGCCCTAATCTGTGCCTTCGTGGGCACCTAGCAATAAGGGTAATCAGCTCACTAACGTGCTAAAGTAAAGTCTCCAAGCAAATAACCTAATCTGTGCCTTCGTGGGCACCTAGCAGTAAGGATAGAGAGCTTGCTAACGTGCTGAATCAAACTATTAATCTAATGTTACAAGATTAAGAGAGGAGAGGTCCAAAAATCCTGAGCAGAGCAAAGGTAAATGCGATGTCTATGTGCATGGTAGCACCAAAAACAACTTGAAGTCAGTTGCACAGGACCAAACGTCGAGCCCCGACGCGCGTTTCACCAGAGACAGGCTCATCAGGGGGCACAGTTTAGGGCACTTGCTAGCAATATACGAACATATATTTTTCCTTATATTAGGTGCCCACGAAGGCACAGTTTAGGATTACTGCTAACTAGCGTACAGTGTTGCCATTATAGCCAACCACTAGCTATTGTACAGTGTTGCCATCACAGTGAGACGCTTATGTTGACTATACCCCCCTGAATACGTATTGGGAATCTGTTGCACTTTATATATACGCAGTGGTATTTCCTAGGGGGTTTATAGCCTGACAACCAGTGTGACTATACCAAGCCTCCAATTCCTATCATTAGCTGCTCACTCATTTTTTGGCTCTACCCTCCTATATACCTATTGGGACCCTGCTGCACTTTATTGTTACGCAGGGACATTACCCAGGGGGTTATTAGCCCTTGCAGCCATTAATACTAGCAACTGTATAACTTTATCGCTATTCTAGCGAAGTGCTCACCAAGGCACTTACCAGCCATATAAGCTTACTTTATCATGGGTATTGTTTAGACCGTTAACATACCCTTCTCTTGTAAGCAACGTGCTGTTTGTTGAGCTATATCCTACTATATACCCATTGGGACCCTGTTTTATATACACACTCTTTAACACAGGGTTATTCCCGAGGTGGATATCAGCTTATGTTTTTATATATATTTGTGTCCTATTTGATTGTTCACTGTCTTTCCGTCTATGTACACCCAGCTAATGTAGTTACAGTCACTTTGTCTGCCCTAATTATCCATTATTGAGGCAGTAGTGTACAGCTACTTTGTTAGTCTTTGGTGTGTGTGTTTTTATCTCAATTTATTAAAGTTATTTCTTTGATACCTTTCGCTATTTAGGGACAGTCCCTTTCCCCCCTTTTCCTTGTTGTTTGTATTATACAAACACACCTCGAGTGAAATAGATACTGTGAATGGAATAAATATGGAAAATGTGCAAAAAGCTAATAAGAGGTTATACACTAGATATAACTTACATAGTGCTATGAACAACTATGGAACTAGATTTAGATTTAAGTAATTGTGATCACCATAATAAAATACATATAGTAAAGTGCTTATTAGAATATAGAAAGTGCCACTTATCTTAAAGTGATAAAGTGCAAAGGTATCAATAATTATAAAGACCTAAATTACTATTCTACTAAAGTGCATATTCATATATACATAATATAGTTAGTGCAGCATATTATAAAGTGCTACCAAAAAATATATACTCATTTGCATACTGTATATATATATATATTGCACTTAACGGTTGTATATGAAAAAAAACACACACATATATCCCTACTTCTAATACCACTACTAAAATATATTATATATACAAATTAAAATCATACATTAGCTGGAAACCTCTAAATAAAGGAATGATACGTAATATTCTCATTTAATCCCCTAGTGGATACCGTATTTAATTGATGAATCCAGAAAGTCTCTCTTTGAAGTAACATCTTACCTCTATCGCCCCCTCTACGGGGTGGAGGGATGTAATCTATAGCGATAAACTTTAAAGTTGACAATGGGTGTTTATTGTCAAAAAAATGTTGGGCAACAGGCTTATCCGATACCCCATCCCTATACGCAAGTCTAATACTTGAGCGATGGCCCCTAATTCTCTCACATAGTTGCATCTCAGTTTTACCCACATAGTGGAGCCCACATGGGCATGTCAACTTATAAACTACGTAGGGCGTTTTACAAGTGATGGTATACTTTATATCATATGTTCTATTAGTGTGGGGGTGGTTAAATTTTTTGGCCGCTATCATATGTCCACAAGTTACACACCCCAGACAGCGCACACTTCCTCGTACATTATGTTTGACTGTCCCAGAATAGCTATCAACAGGATCTGTGTGCACCAATATGTCTTTCAAATTTTTGTTCCTCTTATAACAAATAAGAGGACATTCTTTGAAAATTTTTGGCAACGTGTCATCTGCAGCAATCCTCTTCCAATTATCCTTCACAATGGCAGCCACTTGATTAGATGAGTTATGGAATGTCATAGGAAAGACTATTTTCTGTACAGCGTCCATCTTTTGTTTCACCGGAGCTCCTCTGGCTTTCGACAGTGCATCTTCCAAGACCTGTATTTTATAGCCCCTCTCCAAAAACTTCTGTGTCATATTTTTTAATTGTGCTTCAGCCACGTTCATATCGGAATTGTTGCGAATCACCCTTTGATACTGTGCTTTCGGTATCGACTTTTTCAAAGACTGAGGATGTGCACTGTCAGCATGTAGCAAGGTGTTTCGATCTGTTGGCTTAGTGAACAGAGTATATTGGACCCCTTCCATCCCATAAGAAAGTTCCAAATCAAGGTATTGGACACTCTTTTCGCTGATATTCGCTGTAAATTTGATAGGTGACTGTAAAAGGTTCAATTCGCAAACCATAGCGTCTGCTTGTATATGAGAGCCACGCCAAATGATCAACAGATCATCTATATAGTGATAATATCCAATAATGTGCTCTTGATACGGCAACAAAATGTGAGCTGTTTCAAAAATGTACGTGAACGCATTCGCATACATAGGGGCAATCGCAGACCCCATAGATTTTCCGGCCACTTGTAAAAACCACTGATTTTCAAACCTGAAGTGGTTGTTATGTAAAATGAGAGATAAAAGTTCCAATACAAACTCAACAGGTGGTCCCTGATAAATAGGTGACTCGCACAGTACTTGTTGCATTGCTTCCACACCTCCTGAATGAGGAATGACTGTATATAAGTTTTTAACATCCATAGTGATGAATATTGGAGTTATGTCGTCAAACTTAAAATATTTGATCCTATGTAGAAGCGTCTGAGTATCTTTTATACATGTGTGTAATTGCTCCACAGGTCCCTTAAAAGTAAAATCTAACCATTGTGCTATGGGTTTCAAAATGCCAATAATGGCGGAGACAATGGGGCGGCCCGGAGGTTTAGTTACGCTTTTGTGAATCTTTGGTATGCTGTAAATTTTAGGAGTGCGGGGGTATTGCTTATTGAGAATATGGTATAACTCAAGGCTAATATAGCCAGCTCTAAGACCCATGTCTAATACATCCACAATTTTCTTCTGTATATCCAAAGTAGGATCACCAGGTAAAGGACGATATGTATTTCCATCTTGAAGTTAATGTTTGAGGTCCTCAGAATGGTCAACATAATTCATAAGGACAATTCCTCCACCTTTATCCGCCGAGCAGATTACAATGCTGTGATCTTCGGCTAGTGTTTTGAGCACTTGTCTTTCCTTCTTAGTAATATTATGTGGCCTATTTTGTTTCTTTGAAAGAATTTCCTGAGACATCTTTGAGGTAGTTGTTAAAAAGGTTTTAATTGAAGACTTGTTCGTCTGTGGGTCAAACATGGACTTCACTTTAAATTTCTCTAATCCAGTTTGAGTATATTGGGTTTTCTCTTTGTGCACCGCATGAAAAAATTATTTTAACCTCATATTTCTTCCTAATTGGAATAACTCAATTTAAAGGAATTAGCAGCACTGGTAGGTACATATGATAAACCACTACTGAGGATATTAATTTCTGTTTCACTAAGTTGTCTGTGTGAGAGGTTAAAGACGGGGGTCATTTCTGGTGAGGGGGTTTGCCTCTTGGCCCCACCTTGGCCCTTGTGCCCCCTCCTATTTCTGTATTTTCTTCGCCTCTGCCCCTGCTCCTTGTTACGGAGCCTAGGGCCACATGACCTAAAAAAGGTGTATCCCCTTGGGTTTCATTTTCAGACGTGGACTCTCCAGAAGTGATATCAATGGTGGTATGGGCGTATTATTCTTTTACGAAATCGCTTAGGTCTTGATTGGCGGTCGCCTGACAACCACCTGAATACACGGTGGTCCTTGTAGTCTTGTTGGACCATTTCGTATTTCTGCTTTTTAAATCTCACCAGCTCGTTCTTGTATTTTAAAAGTTCCACCTTGAGCTGTTGTAATAATTTTAACCCTTCTGCTGAAGCTAAAAAAACAGCTTGTTCAAATTCAAATACAAGGATTTGTTGCTTAACTTCCATCAAGTCTATCTTGATGTCTTTAATAGTTATAAGCATCAAGTCAAGCAAAGCTTTGTTGAGAACATGTGTCCAGTCCCTACACACCAGGGGCGGGCTGGGCCGGGGGGCAGGGAGGCAATTGCCCCCCAGGCCGCCCGAAATTCTTTTAGGACCGGCCGCGGTGGGCCGGCCCTTTAAATGCTGCAGCCGCCGAGCGCTCTGTAAAGAGCGCTCAGACGGCTGCAGCAGCTTTTCCCTCCCTCCCCTCCCCTCCCCTGTAGGTGGCCGAGCTGCACTCCGGTCCGCGGTCCCGGCAGGAGTGATGGGAAGGTGCACACTGAGTGTGCACTTCCTGTCAGTCCGGCCGGGTACAGGAAACAGAAACTCCTGTTCCGCGCGGAACAGGAGTTTCTGTTTCCTGTACCCGGTCGGACTGACAGGAAGGTGCACACTGAGCACCTTCCTATCACTCCGGCCGGGACCGCGGACCGGAGTGCAGCTCGGCCACCTACAGGGGAGGGGGTAAGAAGAAGGGGGGGGGGGGGAGAGTAAAAAGAGGGGAGGGGGGAGAGTAAAAAGAGGGGAGGGGAGGGGGGGAGAGTAAGAAGAGGGGAGGGAGGGGGGGAGAGTAAGAAGAGGGGAGGGAGGGGGGGGAGAGTATGAAGAGGGGAGGGAGGGAGGGGGGAGAGTATGAAGAGGGGAGGGGGGGAGAGTAAGAAGAGGGGAGGGAGGGGGGGAGAGTAAGAAGAGGGGAGGGGGGGAGAGTAAGAAGAGGGGAGGGAGGGGGGGAGAGTAAGAAGAGGGGAGGGAGGGGGAGAGTAAGAAGAGGGGAGGGAGGGGGGGAGAGTAAGAAGAGGGGGGAGAGTAAGAAGAGGGGAGGGGGGGGAGAGTAAGAAGAGGGGAGGGGGGGAGAGTAAGAAGAGGGGAGGGGGGGAGAGTATGAAGAGGGGAGGGAGGGGGGAGAGTAAGAAGAGGGGAGGGAGGGGGGGGAGAGTAAGAAGAGGGGAGGGAGGGGGGGGAGAGTAAGAAGAGGGGAGGGAGGGGGGAGAGTAAGAAGAGGGGAGGGAGGGGGGGAGAGTAAGAAGAGGGGAGGGGAAGGAGGGGGGGAGAGTAAGAAGAGGGGAGGGGAAGGAGGGGGGGAGAGTAAGAAGAAGGGGGTAGTAAGAAGAGGGGGGGGAGTAAGAAGAGGGGAGGGGGAGTAAGAAGAGGGGAGGGGGGAGTAAGAGGGGCGGGGGGAGTAAGAGGGGCGGGGGGAGTAAGAAGAGGGAAGAGAGGGAGTAAGAAGAGGGAAGAGAGGGAGTAAGAAGAGGGGAGGGGGGATAATAAGAGGGGGGAGTAAGAAGAAGGGGAGATAAGAAAAAGAGGGGGGTAAGAAGAAGAAGGGGGGAGTAAGAACAAGAGTGGGGAGTAATTAGAAGAGGGGGTAAGAAGAAGAAGGGGGAGTAAGAAGAAGAGGGGGGAGTAAGAAGAAGAGGGGGGAGTAAAAAGAAGAAGGGGGGTAAGAAGAAGAAGGGGGGTAAGAAGAAGAAGGGAGTAATAAGAAGAAGGGGGTAAGAAGAACAAGGGGGGGAGTAAGAAGAACACAGGGAGGAGGGATGGTAAGAAGAACACAGGGGGGGGTGAGAACACACAGAGGGAGGAGTGAGAAGAACACAGGGAGGGTGGAGGGGGGATGAGAAGAGCACAGGGAGGGTGGGTGAGTGTGAGAAGAGACCGCTAGGGGAGGGTGGGGGAGAGGAGAGACCACAAAGGGGCAGGGGAGAGCTCTAAGGGACAGAAGGGACAGCTCTATAGGACAGGGGGCAAGACAGGGAGCTCTTTAACACTACGCGCACACACACACACACACAATGCATCCCTATACATACACAGAAACACACAATGCATCCCTATACATACACAGAAACACACAATGCATCCCTATACATACACAGAAACACACAATGCATCCCTATACATACACAGAAACAGAACAGGCTTCCCTTACACACAGAGAAACACACAATGCATCCATTACACACACACACACAATGCAACCCTTACACACAAAGACAATGCATCATTTGCACACATACACAGAAACATACACTGCAAACCCTTACACACACATGCAAACACACACACTGTTTTTCTTACATACACACAGAAACACAATGCATCTCTTACACTCAATGCACACACATACAGACACACACCTTGCATCCCTTATGCATACAAACACAGATTCACACAATGCATCCCTCACACACAACCAGAAACACATAATACATCCCTTATACACAAATACACACTGTTCCACTACACACAAACACACTGCATCACCTGCACAAACTGGTATCCCTATACACTACATACCATAAGCACACATATTAGATAACACATAACACATCCCCTACACACTCCACTCCCTGTGAGCGAGCTCATGGGTGGGTGGAACATATAAGTGGACTTATGAGTGGGCCTTATGGGCATACTCACCGTCAGGCACTGGAGCCCAGACCTTGAGCTGTGTAAGAGGCCCCCAAAAAATGGAGCTGCTTCCAATTCTCCCAGAACGTTGAATTTTGTGACCACAGTTGCAAACAGCCTCCAGAGGTCCTGTTCTACACCAGACCAGTGGAGCCAAACTGCAGCCCATCATCATCCTCATCCAATTGTAAGTAGGCAATCTAGTATATTATTAGTGACACTAATCTATAATTTACCTCACATTAAAGGGACACTATAGCTTAATGAAGTGGTTCTGGTGTCTATAGCTGGTCCCTGCAGGCTTTTTAATGTAAACACACACTGTGTGCAGCACTGGCGTTAGTTCATATGGCAGATCATATGGGTGTGGCATTGTGATGTCACATGGGGGGGTGGCGCAATGGGCCACTTGACTGGTTTTGCCCCCCAGGCCTAAGGCTGCCAGCCCTCCCCTGCTACACACTGTCGCTTTCAATCTCCCAATTGTGGGTATATTCAAAAGCCTAAAGCCACGTGGGATAATTTTGACTTTAAAATAATCAGACAAAAATAAGCTGTGTAAATCTAAATCCACACTTTTTTTATGTAAGCATAACAATTTAAAATAAATATCCCTTGATGTAGATTGTCTGGGTAACTCCTGACTTATCTGCTCCCAAAGAATATGAGATGCTTCTTCAGATGTGAATTGTAAAGTTTCTGCATGCTCCACATAGGTTCCAGCTAATGCTAAAAATGTGTCCATATTAAATGTTGTCCAAGCAAAAAGCAATGGAAAAATTAATCTATTGCCAAATATTTAAGAGCTTAATGTGCTCAATGTTTAAACAAAAGTGCAATATCCACATGCACTGAAAGCTGGTGCACAAAGGTATGAAGGTAGAGCCCCACACTCCCACAAAATATCAAAAAAGCAATATTCCCCTGATGCGCCCGGTGCCTTCTCTTTGAGCGTGAGTGCAGGGGAATATTGCTATATATATATATATATATATATATATATATATATATATATATATATATATATATATATACAGGAAAGAAAAAATCAGCACTCCCAGGATTTATCCAAAAAAGAATACTAGGTCTTTATTCCAACAGCCAACGTTTCAGTTCCACTAGGGAACTTTCATCAGGACAGAATTCTGTCCAGATGAAAGTTCCCTAGTGGAACTGAAACGTTGGCTGTTGGAATAAAGACCTAGTATTCTTTTTTGGATAAATCCTGGGAGTGCTGATTTTTTCTTTCCTGTGCCTATTAGTGCAATCGAGCACCGGGTCTACAAATATGTGAGTTGGAGTGCAAGGCTTTTTTCTTTTCTTTTTATATATATATATATATATATATATATATATATATATATATATATATATATATATATATATATATATATATATAAATTATAAAAATTATACAGGCTGGGGCTACTTTACTATAATCTCTTATTTTCAAAAATATTAATAAACAATTATGAAACTTTTTCTTTAGCCTCCTTAATAGACAAGATTTTTTTTTTTTTACTAAGTCATAATAATCCATGGAACAAGCTTGAAAAATACAATACGAGGACAACTGTGGTTGCCTTGGTAATTCATAGCCCCTCATAAATTGTAATCAACACAAATCTTGTAAAAACGATTGCGTGTGTGGAACAAACAGATCAAGGCATTATCCACTTATTGCTGAAATATATCTGTACCGTTCGTAAAAATGTAGGCACCGGTAACCAAGCTAACAAGAAGTGCACACAGCCTTCGTAAAGTTAAAGAGCTAATTTCTTTGATTTATTAAACCAGATGGTATAAGGACTTGTATCTTTGATGTAAATGCTTATGCAATTGCAGCTGTCAAAGATTTATTTTAAAGGTCTAATGCTATTTTTGTGCTTTTATTTCAGGGTGTTTTATCAGGTGGAGGGTAATAATAAGTTATAAAGAAACACTAGACATTACAACATAAATGGAGAATTTAAAGTATCCTCAATCATTATTTTGTTCTCTGACTCACCATACCAATTTATGTATATAAAAAATCATCAAAGTATATTTAAAGGGACACTGTAGGCACTATAACCATATAATCTCATTGAATTGGTTACAGTGCCTGGAATCCCCCTGCACTGTCCCTTCATTCATTGTTAAACCATTTCCCAGTAGTTTACACTAATTTATTGTCCCGGTTCACCCACAGCCTGCCTCTACTGGAGGCGTGGCTAAGGCAAGGACTAAACACTTCCTTCTAGCCATAACAATTTAAACCAACAATGGGCACTGTGATTGGCTGAAAGCGGTCAGCTGGCACTCTCAGCCAATTAGTGCCACCTATTACTGCTCAGGCAAATGCTTCCTCATTAGGCCAAGAAACACAGAAGGGATGGATTGCTGGGGACTCATAAAGTCCAGACACTATAACCACTTCAAAGGAATGAAGCAATTGCAGTGTCTACAGTGTCCATTAAAGCACCAAATGTAGGTACCATAACTACCACAGTCCAGTTTTAGCGTAGTAGAGTAGGGGTCCACTAGGCACCTGTGGCAGTCTCATCGATCTCTGTATCTCTAATATGAATGTTTCACTTCTACATTAGCAATATTAATTGTGTCCATATTTGGATGTCGATGAAAGACTTAGAGGATTAGCTGGTGGAATTCAACTTTCTGTAGCATCACTGGGGTTATTCCATACGCAGTGCTTTACAAGCACAGCAATGATTTTGGGAGTTATAGATTCTATAGCCATCTTTCCACTGTAAAAAGCTACAATGTTGATCAGGTGTTGGTTCTTCCTTTTCCATGCTGATTGACCAGCTGTTGGTTCTTCCTTTTCCATGCTGATTGACTCTTGATCCTACCATCTTACTTTTGGACACACACTCTCTAGTCGACTCACAGACACACAGTATAGTAAATGTGCAATGCTGGCATACGCTAATAGGGAAAGGTCAGGTTTATATAGAAATATGAAAAAGGTGACAGGTACAAAAATGATAACAAAAATTGAATTAAGTAAAATGTATACATTTTTATTTTTATGACTTAAAGCAGCACTGTCAGGCTGTACCATGGCAGGGACAACTTTGTCTTGTGTTTTCCTTACACTTGACGTATTTAGACTCTGTGTGGATCTTAAGTAAGCTCCACTTCCTGTGTCTAGGAAAGTTTCACCCTTTCCGAACGTACTGTGAAGTAGACACGTGGGAATTTGACCACGCGAGTTTGTGTGGGAAGATGAAGGTGATGCGTTAAACTTCATTTCATTTCCAGGAACACTAAGATGCAGACACTTAGGAAATAAATTCAGAGTAGAAACTAGGCAGTAAAAAAAGATTAAATGGGGGACTTAGAGCCATTAGAGTCTTATGTTTCTGATTTTTCTCCTGCAACTCTCATCAAAACAAAACACTAAGCCCTTAATTAATACTATCCTAGCAACCTACTTTTCTACCCTACCCTTACCTTTTGTGTCACTATACCCCACTCCCTCTAGCATGTAAGCTCATTGAGCAGGGCCCTCAATCCCTCTATTTCTGTGTGTCCAACTCGTCTGGTTACAAACACATGCCGTTTAGTCCACCCATTGTACAGGGCTACGGAATTTGTTGGCGCTTTATAAATAATAATAAAAATAATAATAATAATTTGAGGGTGATTGTTGGGACAAAAGAGTGTAGACGAAAGGGTTTAAAAAAACTAAATCTTTTTTAGTTTTTATCTCATGTATGTAACAAAAAAAACAGTATTTTGATAATATATTAAGACATATCTGAAATAGTACAAGAAAACATCCTCATATATTCCTGTTAAATGATTACTACATGAATCAAAATTTAAAATGTATTTTGTACTTACAATCTTTAGATTTTTTCAGTAACAGCAATTTAGGTACTGACATTTTTTAAAAAGAAAATATAGCTGACATTTTTTAAAAAGAAAATATCGCTTGGCGGTGAATGGCTTATCAGATTAATACAATTTGATGCATTTTAAAAAATAATATCGACAGTGTCATCTGTTGCTCCAAATCTGGCTTTTAGAATTTGGTAGAAAAAGATCCTTTTGCTTTTGTTATTTTTCTTTTCTATATACTTGATAATAAAAATTATAATGTGCCAACAAAAGCAATCGGTAAAAGCAAGTTTGCTGGTATTCCTTGACATCTAAAATGTATTTAATTTACTTTCCCATCTGTATAACGACTGTGATACACATGCTGCAAATTACCACTTTGGGTACACAATATACATTTAAATGTTGTTTTAAGAGTAATGAAATATGCAAATTGAAGACACATTGAAGCATAATAAATGAGAGAAATTATATATGCAAACTTAAAACAATTAGCTTGAAATGAAAATATGCTGCATTCTTTAACAAGGATTTGTTTTTGTTTTGATGATATCCCAAAAATCAACAGAAAAAAACACTTAATTAATCCTAAATGCAAAGTGGCCACTTCAATTTGTCCGACGACATCTTGCTGACAGCTTAACGACATCGTAACTCTTCATTCCCACATACATGACTGATTTCTCCTTTTGTAGAAATTGTTGCCTTGCCAAGTTTTTTTGTAATGCCTCATCTTTAATATAAAGAAATGAAGTTCCAGCACTCAACAGTTCTCAGGTGCAATGTGTGTTTTATTCAGCCATCCCAAATAACAAGGCAATGTTTCAACATGATGTGTATCTTTATCAAGCCATGGCTTGAAAACGTTGCCTGTCATTTGGGATGGCTGACTAATACACACATTTCACCTGAAAACTACTGAGTGCTTGAGCTTTATTTCTTTGAATTACTTCTGGATCCTTGAAACATGGACCTTTACTCCACGCACAGGTACCAACCATCTTGGAGTTTGACTAGTGCCCTTCCTATGTATTCATATATACACGGTTTCTTATACATAGTTATTCAAATATATAGCCCAATACTTCACACTTCAGTTGTGTTTTTTTCCTGTGATTATTGTGGCTAAGCAGTGAAAAGATTGCAAAGCATTATTACTTATTGATATGATATACTCATTACTACACATACTGATTTAATTTCTAAATTGAATTGCAACCTACATCTTAGCACATACTAAAAGAATTGTACATGCATCGTATGTTTTAAGTTGTGATAAGTCAAGTAATCGCACCTAACTGAAAGACAATGTTTCACTTATATATCAGTCAATTGAGAATACTTTTACACTAATAGCTATTTAACAAGCTTCAACGCATGTATTGCCCCAAACTTATACTTTCGAGAGTATATGCAGTAATGCAGATAAGCAAGTTGGAGAATTAAATTAAGATTTCTTAAGATTTCTCCAGCATTTCCAATTTATTATAATGCGGGTATGCAATAGAAAGTAAAGAAAATAGAAGACCCTCCACTGCAGTGACATATTCTTGTCCTGTTTCAATGCTATTCAATAATGCCTCTATAATAATTACACAGTAATGCTATATACACATTGTTCAGTCTCTCTCCCTCTCTCCTCAAACTGCTAAAAGTTGTCGATAGACACAATTGTAGAAATGTAAGTTTTATTTTACAGTGCCTTGCAAAAGTATTCACCCCCTTGGCATTTTTCATGTTTTGTTGCCTCACAACCTGGAATTAACATGGATTGTTTGAGGATTTGCATCATTTCATTTACAGAACATGCCCACAAATTGGAAGGTGTTTTTTAATGTTTTTATTGTGAAGCAAACAACAAATAGGACAAAATAACAGAAAAAGTCAATGTCCATACCTATTCACTCCCCTAAAGTCAATACTTTGTAGAGCCACCCTTTGCGGCAATCACAGCTCCAAGTTGCTTTGGATAAGTCTCTATGAGCTTGCCACATCTTACCACTGGGATTTTGGCCATTCCTCCTTGCAAAACTGCTCCAGCTCCTTCAAGTTGGATGGTTTGCACTTGTAAACAGCAATCTTTAAGTCTGACCACACGTTTTTCTATTGGATTGAGGTGTTTGACTAGGCCATTCCAACACATTTACATGTTTCCCCTTAAACCACTCAAGTGTTGTTTTAGCAGTGTATTTGGGGTAATTGTCCTGCTGGAAGGTGAACCTCCGTCCCAGCCTCAAATCACGCACAGAGTGGTACAGGTTTTGCTCAGGAATATCCCTGTATTTAGCACCATCCATCTTTCCCTCAACTCTGTCCAGTTTCCAAGTCCCTGCTGCTGAAAAACATCCCCACAGCATGATGCTGCCACCACCATGTTTCACTGTGGGGATGGTGTTCTTTGGGTGATGTGATATGTTGGGTTTGCGCCAGACATAGCGTTTTCTTTGATGGCCGAAAAGTTCAATTTTAGTCTCATCAGACCAGAGCACCTTCCTCCATACATTTTGGGAGTCTCCCACATGCCTTTTCGCAAATTAACAATGTGCCATTTTGTTTTTTGCTGAAAGTAATTGCTTTCTTCTGGCCACTTTGCCATACAGTCCAACTCTATGGAGCGTCCGGCTTATTGTCGTCCTATGTACAGATACTCCAGTCTCTGCTGTGGAACTCTGAAGCTCCTCCATGGTTACCTTAGGTCTCTGTGCTACCTCTCTGATTAATGATCTGCTTGCCCAGCCCGTGAGTTTTGGTGGGCAGCTGTCTCTTGGCAGGTTTGCTGTTGTGCCATGTACTTTCCATTTGGTTATGATAGATTTGATGGTGCTCCTGGTGATCATCAAAGATTTGGATATTTTTTTATAACCTAACCCTAACTTGTACTTCTCAACAACATTGTCCTTACTTGTTAGGAGAGTTCCTTGGTCTTCATGGCAGTGTTTGGTTAGTGGTGCCTCTTGCTTAGGTGTTGCAGCCTCTGGGGACTTTCAAAAAAGGTGTGTATATGTAATGACAGATCATGTGACACTTAGATTGCACACAGGTGGACATTATTTCACTAATTATGTGACTTCTGAAGGTAATTGGTTGCACCAGAGCTATTTAACAAACATACGCACATGCCAATTTTCTGTTTTATATTTCTAATAAATAGTTTTATGTATATATTTTTCTCATTTCACTTCACCAACTTAGACTATTGTGTTCTGATCCATCTCATACAATTCAGATTAATGAAACATTGAATTCAAGGCTGTAATGTAACAAAATAGGTAAAATGTCAAGGGGGGTGAATACTTTTGCAAGACACTGTACCTACCACGTTGCTTAAATAATAATTACTATATCAAAAAATGTAATCTGGAATGGTATAGATGTAATTACCCAACTTAACGGAACTCATTCTATTAACTTTAGAAAGCCAAGGCTCAGCTTATTAGATAAAATAATACCCTCTTACTGTCAGAATCTGGTGGGTTTTATATCCCACTCTGGTCAATGTAGGCAATATAACTCTAACACATACAAAATAAGTGACAGAGAATAGGGTATGAGATAAAAAGCCAATATATGGTAGAAAAGCAGAAACCAGGAACAAGACAAAGTTAGAAAGCCAAAAAGAAGAAGAAATAATATGTAGACAAAGGCCTTTGGAGAGAGATAACAAGGGAATTGTCGGTATACTGGCATTTAGAATAAACAAGAAACTGTGACTGGAAACTGTAGCGTTTATACCCAACACGCAGAATGAAAATCCTCCAGAAGGATAGCGACAGATAAAAAGGTCCCTAATCGGTCCTTAGAAAGGTCAGATAGGTAGAATAAATACAAGAAGAAAGGAACATCAGAACAAGCCAAGGTCAAGGGAAGTCAGAAATAAACACATACGAGCGACCGAGCCGAGTCAAGGGAACCAGAAATACAAAGTAGTCAAGAGAAATCCAGGTGAATATCAAAATACAATAAACAGACAAAGGAACACACTATTGGGACACTAGAAACTCTAGGAACCACAACAGGGCAGTGTGCCTTGGGCTAACTGTGATTTGATATGTTTGGGGGCATGGTTAGCATGCCCGCAACCCCAAAACGTGGGAGTTTGTTGAGCTCTGGTCCTTAGAGCTCTATTGACGCCATGATGCAGGCACGCGTGTGCAGCATCATCAAAGAGGCCGGGCCCACAGAGGCTCTATTCCTGGAGGCTGATAGAAGCAACAGGTTGCATGGGGACGGCGGTCCGCTTAGTCGGAGGAACAGCTGACCAGCGGACCGAAACAAGTATCGAATAACGAAAATCAATTTGATAAGGAAAGAGGATGTTATACTGCAAATGGAAATATTAATGTGCTTCCTACACCTTCTAAATAAATGTTATATACATACTTCATACAATAAAGATTGGATTGGCAGTATTAGTCCAGTAAACAAGATGCCAACATTAACTAGAGCATTGTAGTATGCAATGGTACTTTTTTATTGGCTTAACATAATATTTTAAAGACAAGCTTTAGTGTTATCCTACTTTCCACTAGTATTGATACAGACTCGAGGAAAAGAGGATAACCCTCAAAAACTAAACTTGTCTTTTAAATATTATGTTAGTCCAATAAAAGGTAGAAATCAGAGTTATTTATAGCGTTATCATTTGGATATCATGAATGTACTTTTATGGTATAAGTAATAAATCTTGGGCATTCCAAGATATATCATTTGTGATGTTTTAGAAACAATATAACATCTATATTTAGAGAACAGTCAGGGTTATTCACAATAAGTCAAACTTGAAAAAATGTCTAAGAGAGCTATGTCTCTGTCCTTACATTTCAAATTCATTTTAAATTCTCAGTTTTGTAAATAATTCTGAGATTGAAATAAGGGGAAAGCCTGTTTATATTAGAGCTAACACGATATCTAGTTTTAACCTAAAACAATATATTGACTTGGCTGCACAGATTTGTGAATGTTGTGTATATATTTACATGCTTGTATTTTATTTGTTTACACACCTGTCATTTTGTTATATTCTAATAAAGAAGCGATGCATGTGATTGGTGGAGTCAGATCACGAATAGGAAAGAAAATGCTACACTTTCTATATTAGCCGTTCGAGCATCATTTTTGCACTAATAGCTATTTGACATGCTCCACTGGGTAGAATGCCTAGAGGTAATGAACTTGGGAGCACATGCAATAACTTGGATAAAATAAAATGTAAAATAAAATGTTTGTAGTTGTGCAGCATTTAATAAAACAATAATGAAAAAAAGAAAAGTGAACTGAGCATGTAATATAAAAAAGGCTGTTTGAGAAAACATTTTAACTCTTCTATAATCAAAGCTTACATAGTTTTACCTACATTTTGCAATTCAGTTTATAGTACAATTAGGTGTCTAGAGAATAAAACTGCAAACATGTTTGCTGGGGAATATAGTATCTTAGGTTTGCCGGGTATAGTGTAGTTGTAATGTATGTAACTAGTCTTGCATATAACAATTACTGCCTACACGCCTGAAACAAGACACACAAGATAAACATCAAATGCAAATAATTTAGGGAAAGGAAGTAAAAATTAAAACACAACAGAGCAAAACTAAAATACACAATGACAAAACTGAAACACAAACACACAATGGCAAAACTGGAACACACAATGGAGCAGGGCAAATCTTGACCAGAACAAATACTTAAAATTAAGTTGAACAAATGGCACTAATCTAACTATATGGGGGGGGGGGGGGATTAAACACATTGTGCTGATGTCAGGCTGCAGAAGTGAGAGAAGGCTTTTACATTGAACGCCATTGCAAACAAGATCTGGGATTGAATACATTGTCACTGGTATTTTAACACAGTCTCAAAGTTTCGAAGCTAATAGATACTGTGCTTCCACAAGTTTGGCTATTTAATCATTATACTTTGGATGCATATTATCTCTATATTTGGCATACTACCTTCGGATGACAAATTTTAATGTTGAGATTTGGAATACAAGGCTTTAATCTGGAATCTGGTGATCCTGTCATTATGCTGAGAGGTGGAATCTGTCACAAACTTACCTGTACCTGACGCCCGCACCGCTCTTCTCCTCAAGCGGGCAGAATGCTTGATCTGCTGGTTCTGGTGTCCTATAAATAAATTGTATTATGATGACGTGACGCCCTTAAAAGGAACACATCATCAAGGCGACCCCATGCTGTTTAGGGTCTCAGAGATGATGTGGCCAATGAGAACTTATATGAACCTATTTAAGGCCTGTTCTGGCCCTTACTCATTGCCCTATCATGGTTTCTGTCCTAAAACACATTCGTGTTAATAGTAAGTCTCGCTTGTTATATATATTGACCTTGGCTTGTATTTGGCTTTGTGTAATTCTGGTATCCTGACCCTGCTTGCTAGGGTTTATCCGTACTTCTATATCCCTGACCTTGGCTATTCCTGACTCTGTCTTTATCTGTATGAACTTTAAGTCCGGCCATTCTAAGGCCCGGTTATACATCTATCTAGAACCTCTGTTTGTGGAATTCGCCATTCCTGTAAGTTGGGGTACGACCCCCGTGACAGAATCAATCTCCCACATTGAATCCATTGAACTCCACGGTTTGTTCCTCCCAGGGCTCAGCTGTTTGAATGGAACATTGCCACTCACATCTCGGGAGTTTAATTCAAACAAGAATTTTAAAGGAAAATATTAATTTTACAGGGTATTGTACATCATATATATTTTTTTTAAAATGTGAACAAACTAATATGAAGTGAGGAAAGCAGAAGTCCTTGAGCCAGAAATGAAAGATTAAAAAACTCTACGGTGCAATGCCAAGGACTGAACAGAAAGTTGATAATTGGATGCCTGTCTGCACTGATAGGGGATAGGATTGTGCACAGAGGAAGGCAGGTAAAAACACAAGTGGCTCAACCAAATAATGATTGAGAATATACATTTGTCAGTGCAGGCTGCGATCCACTTAGGGGCACAGTAGATAATCACAGTGGTCTCCTAATACTGCAGCGTAAACTTAGGAAAGGTTAAGAATTCGTATATACTGTATATACAAATACTTTTGTGAGATACTGTATATTCCACAGTTAAGAGGCATAATGGTGAATGTTGTATTATAAGAAAATAATGACACAGGATGGTCTGAAGGGTTAATGTTTAGTAGTGTGTGGTGTGGGGGCTTTACTATTAGGCTAAAACTGGGACATATGTGCCTGAGAATAGTGGTAGTTACAGTCCTGGTAGCAGCTCTTTCAAATACAGACAATGTCGTAAAATGGTAATTATCTCACATGACTATTCACAAAAAATACAGATTAAGGGAACAGCACACACACACAAAATCTTGTTTTAAATTTTACAAGGCTACCGAAAATCACTTATCTTAGCAAATTATATTGGGTTACTTTGGCAAAGCGGTGGACCTATCACAGTATGGTCTAATAAAGACAAGAATAATAATTGTTGCTGGCAAACGAGTATTTAATAATGTAATGAGGTGCTGATACCTGGGTAACCCCTCAACTCTGTACATTAATGGCCATAGAAGGGACAAGCATTCCTGAGCTCAAAGCCATGGAATCCAGCTATCCAGAAAAGAAACAGAGCCATGGAAATTTGAAGGATTCAAAGCATGTAAATGCCAGTTCTAGTGAGTGTGTGATACTACCTATGTATGAATTGGCACAGGATGTCCATAAGTTGTAACTAAATTCCCATATGTGTTTGCTAAGATAGGCAAACAAATATAAGTAGCCTTGTAAGATTTAATACTATATTGTTTTGTGTGTGTATGGTGCTCTTTAATCTGTATTTTGCATAAATTTTGCCTTTACAGCATCACCATGCATCTTCTCGGTGGGCCCCCAAAATCCTTATTTTTCCTGTATTCACTGAAAGTGAGAATTGTTGGGAATTTATTGTGAATTTTAAGGCTGAAATAGTCATAGCTATACTTCAAGTTTGGTTATTTTGGCATTACATTTGAAATTCACCTGGAATTAATTTAGAATTTGTAACAATTCTGACTTGTATATCCCTGTTGGTGTGGTCATTTAATTCTCCTGTACAGTACATACATACATGTCTTTTTTTCATTCACTGGGTTATTCTTTAAAATCTGAAATGTAGGTGTGACAAATGCTCCTGGACGTTTGCCATAAATTCATGGAAAAGTGTAGAAGCTGGCCTCCTGCCCACCTACTATGGGCCATGTACAAAGGTTCTGTTAAATCTCCCCAACCGTCATTAGTAGCTTGCCCTGGGTGCCCCTGGTTCGTCACTTTCCCTTCATGCGAATGGAACCGAAAGCTGGCTCTCTGGCGGCGTTGGCATGAACCAAACCCACGACCGCTATGGAACTTATTTCGGCATGAGGACTTCATTGGTTCCCGGTCACCTCAGGGGACTCAGCGGCCAATACTATGGAACGTTTTTTGGCATGAGGAGACTGTGCGGTTTTGAACTACTTTGAAATCTGCCAGGAGAGTGCTTTTTGGAGGGAAGGTGTCTGAGACTAAGGGGAACAAACGCTACCTGAGAGCCAGCCAGAGCACCCCATATTGCAGCCGAAGGAGCTCCCCAAAATTGACCGGTAAAAAACACCAAGCGCCCTGGAACTATTTTGAGCATAGGACCATGTGTGCGACCGGTCAGAACTTCCACACTGTGGCATTTCCCTACACTGCATGGATCTGAGCACTGTTCATGGACAAGGTCGCTCAGATCAGGGCTATGTAAAGATATATAATTTGTCCCTATTTGTTTTGTATGTATTATATTTTATGTGTTTTTAATATTTTGTATTTTATGACTGGTCATGCTGACTCTGGAATTTGTAACCGTTTTTTGGTTGTGTTGTGGGAGTGTTCTGGGCATGTTTTTCAGCCTCCTTGTATATATTTGCCCAGATTAAACACATTCGTTTCTACCATTCATCAAGTCTAGGCTGATATTTGGGGAATTGGGAGCTATAATCACTGCTTCACTGGGGATTTGGGAGAACTACAGAGGATATACTTAGCCAGAGTATAGGAGATCTGTTACAGTAGGGATCTGAAATAATAATTAATATTATTAATATTAATAAACCACCAACACGTTCTATCAGAATGATTAAATGTAGGCCCAAATAGACAGACTGTTCTAAAGGGTGAGTTTGAGAATTTTTACAAATCAGAAATTGTAGCCTACAGTTTGCCATTCATATTTTATTTCTCTACAACTAGTAAGTGAAACACCCTCCGTTATCGTAACAGTCACAAAATGAAAAAGGCAGTAAAGGATACATTCATGACAAATCAAAGATCTGCATTTAAATAATGGAAATATAAGGTTTTTATATGGTAGTTGTCCACTTGACATGATTATATTATCACGGGCACAGGACTTAATGTAGAACAGGTGAAACATTTAAGATATTGTAGAACAGGTATCGTATGAAAACAGCCGGCTGCAGACATGATAAAGTGATTCTTGTGAAGCATTTCATCTTCTCGTTTCTGGCACTGAAACTATGCATTTTTATAAAACTATGATGAAATGCTACCATCAAAGGAAATACACTAAAGGCTTTACAGTTTGCATTTTAGATGTTTGGGGACTTGGTGAATTAGACTTTCTTATATTTTTTTCCTCATCAGAACCACAGTGGCATACTGAATGGGTTCAATTTCTGACCTACTTATTACAGAAAGTTTTATTCATTCATAACTTAAATTAAATGCTAAATCTCATTTTCCCATTGTTATATTAAATGGTTTCATTACAGTTGCTCTCCTCAGTTTCTTCGCCTCCATAGCAAAGCTCACTCTCCTTCCTTCCACAGTTCTTCCACCACTTTTACCAGCTTATTTCAACAGGCATCTTATCAATAAATCCCTACTCCCATCATGATGTTCTTTCTCTTAAATGTCTCTACCTCTTCCTCACAGACTGTAAATGTGTTTGAGCAAAGCCTTCTTTAGCTCTTCAGTTAAAATTTCGTATGTCAATTACTTGGTGTCAATTATCCCAATTCTACTATTGTAAAATGCTACTAAATATAAATAATACTAATAATAAATGTAGAACTGCATGAGATAGTTTACTCTAGACTTCATAAACCCCATTGCCACCAACATGGCACTTATAAATTATTTTTATAACAAACTGTTCATACTTGGAATAATTTATATATCATGCCTCCAGCCTTCATCCCAGAATGCAGTCTATTTTACATTTTAGGCAAATTTGTTCTCTCTGGCTAGGCTGTCACTTTCACATACAATCACTTTCTACTGAATTACAGTGAGAAGACCATGTGCCAGCTTCTTGAAATATCAAACCCTTCTTATGCTGTTATTGCCGGGATCCTCACATTTTATTTTGAGTAACTTTATAAAAACAATGATTCTTACGAAATACATAGAAATATTTTTTTTCATACAAACTGTTCATTGTTCCACTAATATAATAATGAGGGCAGAATTGTGAATGTTTTAACTACTGTGATTATTATTATTTTTTTATTCTAAGATCATAAAGTTGTTAATTGTAGTTAATTGAAAACCATAATTGAAAACCTATGCCAAAAACTTTGGAAAATGTATCTGACTAAATTCATAGCCTGTTGATTTTAACCATAATTCTGAATATGATTTCCAATTCACCGTACGTTAATGATTAGGGAATAAGCCCTAGTTTGAAAAAAAAAAAAAAAAAAGACCAACCTAGAATCAGTCTCTAACATTTAAAAATGATATTCCAGAAACAGAATTATACTCCGCAGGTATATATCAATAGGCTGGGATTCTACTGATAAACCAGAGCTCTGAGTAGCTCTCTTATTGTGCGTTCAACCATTGGGCTCCTTTTATTTCATGTTATGTATTAGTACAAACTTAAAGGGATGCAATAGTTACCAAAATAACTCTAGCTTAATGAAGCAGTTTTGATGTATGGATCATGGTCCTGCAGTCTCACTGCTCAATTGTCTACCATTTAGGAGTTAAATCATTTTGCTTATACAGCCCTTGTCACACCTCCCTGTCAGGAATCTGGGAACCAAAACACACAGATAGAATCACAAACAATAATATTTGTAATACTGTTCCTTAGAATGGCCGGGTTATACAAATAAGCAGAGTCAGAATAGAAGCCGAGGTCAGAGCATTACAGAGGTAAGTAATAATGATTAAACAAGCCGAGGTCAAAGAATTAGAGAGAGCAGGATTAACGAGAGACATATGTCAGTCAAGGTACCAAACAACTAAAGAGAAGGAGATTGGGCTACCAAGAAACCACAACAGGGAAACAAGGAATGGGAGAGGTAAGTATAAATAGGTATCAAATACTTCTGATTGTTCAAATTCCGCTTGACTACTATTCATGGAAGGTACTTGACCTTCCTAATCTGACCTCTGGCGTAATTTTATGCGCCAAATTCATGCAGCATTAGACGGAATGCCGGCAGTGATCGTGGCACCCGGAGCTTCGACGGGAGGTAAGCAGGTAGGAAGCCTGACACCAGGGCCGGACTGGCCCACCGGGATACCGGGAAATTTCCCGGTGGGCCGTCGGCACCTGGGGCCAGGCAGACACCTGGGTCTGCTGGCAGCCGCTGGGGGGAGGTCTGCTGGCGGCCGCTAGGGGAGCTGCGCTGGCTCTGCTCCCCCAGCGTGCAGCTGAATGAGACCGGGGCCGGAATATGACGTCATATTCCGGCACTGGTCTCATTCAGCAGCGTGCGAGGACGGGAGAGCCAGCGCAGCTCCCCCAGCGGCCGCCAGCAGCCCTCCCCCAGCGGCCGCCAGCACAGGTGCCCCTGCCCCAGCAGCCTCCTGCACTGCACGACCCCCTGGCAGGTAGGAGTAATGTGTGTCAGTGTGAGTTTGTCTGTGTGACATGGTGTGTGTGTCTGTCTGTGTCATGGTGTGTGTCTGTATGGTGTGTGTGTCTGTCTGTCTGTGTCATGGTGTCTGTCTGTATGGGGTGTGTGTGTGTCTGTCTGTCTGTGTCATGGTGTGTCTGTCTGTGTCATGGTGTGTGTCTGTATGGTGTGTGTCTGTCTGTCTGTGTCATGGTGTGTCTGTCTGTGTCATGGTTTGGGTCTGTATGGTGTGTGTGTGTGTCTGTCTGTCTGTGTTATGGTGTCTGTAAGGTGTGTGTGTGTCTGTCTGTCTGTCTATGTCATGGTGTGTGTGTGTCTGTGTCATGGTGTGTCTGTCCATCATGGTGTGTGTGTCTGTGTCATGGGGTGTGTGTCTGTCTGTGTCATGGTGTGTGTGTCTGTCTGTGTCATGGTGTCTGTCTGTATGGTGTGTGTGTCTGTCTGTGTCATGGTGTCTGTCTGTATGGTGTGTGTGTCTGTCTGTCATGGTGTGTGTGTGTCTGTCTGTGCCATGGTGTGTCTGTCTGTGTCATGGTGTGTCTGTCTGTGTCATGGTGTGTGTCTGTATGGTATGTGTGTGTCTGTCTGTCTGTGTTATGGTGTCTGTCTGTATGGTGTGTGTGTGTCTGTCTGTGTCATGGTGTGTGTGTGTGTCTGTCTGTGTCATGGTGTGTCTGTCCGTCATGGTGTGCGTGTCTGTGGCATGGGGTGTGTGTCTGTCTGTGTCATGATGTGTGTGTCTGTCTGTGTCATGGTGTCTGTCTGTATGGTGTGTGTGTCTGTCTGTCATGGTGTGTGTGTGTGTGTCTGTGTCATGGTGTGTCTGCCCGTCATGGTGTGTGTGTCTGTGTCATGGGGTGTGTGTCTGTCTGTGTCATGGTGTCTGTCTGTATGGTGTGCGTGTCTGTCTGTGTCATGGTGTGTGTCTGTATGGTGTGTGTGTGTCTGTCTGTCTGTGTCATGGTGTCTGTCTGTATGGTGTGTGTGTGTCTGTCTGTGTCATGGTGTGTCTGTCTGTGTCATGGTGTGTGTCTGTATGGTGTGTGTGTGTCTGTCTGTGTTATGGTGTCTGTCTGTATGGTGTGTGTGTGTGTCTGTCTGTCTGTGTCATGGTGTGTGTGTGTGTGTGTGTCTGTCTGTGTCATGTTGTGTCTGTCCGTCATGGTGTGTGTGTCTGTGTCATGGGGTTTGTGTCTGTCTGTGTCATGGTGTCTGTCTGTATGGTGTGTGTGCCTGTCTGTCATGGTGTGTGTGTGTGTGTGTGTCTGTCTGTGTCATGGTGTGTCTGTCCATCGTGGTGTGTGTGTCTGTGTCATGGGGTGTGTGTCTGTCTGTGTCATGGTATATGTGTGTCTGTCTGTGTCATGGTGTCTGTCTGTATGGTGTGTGTGTGTCTGTCTGTATGGTGTGTATGTCTGTCTGTATGGTGTGTGTGTCTGTCTGTCTGTCATGGTGTGTGTGTATGTCTGTGTCATGGTGTGTCTGTCCGTCATGGTGTGTGTGTCTGTCTGTGTCATGGTATATGTGTGTGTGTCTGTCTGTGTCATGGTGTGTGTGTGGGTCTGTCTGCATCATGGTCTGTCTGTGTCATGGTCTGTCATGGTGTGTGTCTGTCATGGGGTGTGTATCTGTCATGGTATATGTGTGTTTCTGTGTCTGTCATGGTGTATATGTGTGTTTAAAAATAGTGTTTTTGCTCACCTTTTTTTTTCCCACGCAGCGAGCTGGTCTCCCCTCGACTGGCCTTGCCTCTATGGCTGAGATCATCAAGCTTGATGATCTCAGCCAATCCAATGCTTTGCCATTGGATTGGCTGCAAAGCGTTACACCAATCAGCCTCTCCTCATAGAGATGCATTGAATCAATGGGGAACGTTCAGCACCTACAGAGTGTGGAGGCCCTGAATGTAGGTGCACTGACACAGGAAGCACCTCTAGTGACCGTCTGAGTGACTGTCGCTAGCGGTGTCACTTTGAAGCAATGTAAACACTGCCTTTCCTCTGAAAAGTCAGTGTTTACGTTGAAAAGCCTGTAGGGACATGCATATATATATTACTCAATCATCTGTCATGGCAAGACATAGCCTTACATGTTACACGCGACAATATATGGCGCAGTGACTTATGGGGCTGGCATACAATTTTTTTCCAGGGCTGCTTTGTATCCCCAGTCCGGCCCTGCCTGACACTCCCTGAATGTAACATAATCAGGCTTCCTATTGTTTACATTAAGAACAATAAGGATATGGAATTCTCTGCCTGAAAAGGTGGTTCTACCAGAGTCCATACAGGTGTTTAAACAGCAAATGGAGAAATACTTACAAAAACAAAATATACTGGGATGTAATTTCTAATTAGTTCTTGATCCAAGGAGATATCTGACTGCCATTTTGGGGTCAAGAAGGATTTTTTTCCTAGTTTGTTGTAAAATTGGAAGGGCTTCAGACTGGGTTGTTTGCCTTCTTTTGGATCAACAGAAAAAGGGGCAAGAGGCTGAACTTGATGGATGCAAGTCTCTCTTCAGCTATGTAACTATGTAAATACTACCTGTAAAGAGAGATCTAATGTTTTTACTTCCTTTACTGCATAGTCTGTTTAATTTAGAATTTCTTATCTCCTTCGCTGTTGAAGTTCAATTTACAGAACAGGAGATACAAACTTCTAAAGCAAGTTAACATCTGATTGAAAATTAAACATTTTAACCAGGCTAGCGGTATTCCCGAGCGTGACTCTGGGTTAATTTTAGCTGCCAGAAGCGGTAACCACGAGTCACGTTCGGGGTAGATAACAGAGCTGGCAGCGGAGTCTCCTTACCTTCTCCTTGCGATCCAGCGATGTCCCCGCGCTGTGATTGGCGGTGAGAGCCCCGGCGGATGCCTCCATCTGACTTCCTGGTTCCGTCTCTGTGAGCCGCAGAGGCTCATGGGGGCGGAACTGGGCGGGTAATTCAAATGTTTCAAGCATAAAAGTGACACACACACATAAAGTTAGGTGATACAGTGAAATCCTGTCAGATTACATTGTATCACCTCAGATTTGACACAGTATCACCTCAGATTTGAAATTTGATCATCCTACACTGCCCTGCCTGCCCTTTTAGCTGTAATTTCTGCCCATAAAATAATTTTTTTACCATGGCATCAAAGCGTCACTTTAGCATCTCCAAAGCGGGTTTGGATCAGATGAGTGACAGCGGCAGCGACAC